>NW_006287706.1:1300759-1302802 GCF_000327345.1 Myotis davidii
TTTGTTAAAATAGTGGCATAATCTTATCCTATAATAGGACCTATATAAAAATGTTTCTGCATACATTTTAACTTGTACTTTCTATTTTTTTGTACTTTCTATTTTTACTTTAGATAGGAGCCTATCAACTTCAGCTTTGTAAACTTATCCCAATTCTCACTCAAAAAATTCCTGTAGTTGCATTTTTAGATTCATTTAACTGTGAAAACTTTAATTATTTCAGATCATCGTAAATAGGAGACACATAAATCCACTAGGCAACAATGTGCATGTATATTATTCTGACTTCATACTGTAGTGAAATTCAACATCATTTAAAAAATATCCCTGAAAACAATAATATGAATATTTCTCACTTTACACTGTTACAATAAAGCTACATGACTATAAGCTGACACCAAAATTCAGGACTCAGTATAGGCAGACAAGTAAGGGCATATCCCCACATATATATTATGAATCATAAAAGGTAGAGCTAATTTTTCTTTTGGAATGTATTTATATACTTTTCTTCAAATACTTTGTTCACAAAAAAATCTAAATTCAAGACTAAAATACTATCTCTTGGTCAATTTTAATAAAAATTAAGTAGATAATCAAGACCATAGCATCTATTTAAAAATATTAGAACACAATGTCTACAGAATAATTAAATGCGCTATTCTTTCAAAAAATAAATATTGATATATTAATTTAGTATTTCACTATTACTTCTAAATCTTTCTATAAAACATTTCTTCAATATCTTCAATATTTAGATTGAATTTAGATTAAAGGTTAATCTAGAAATAAATTAATAAGAGACAAAAATGTAGAAGGGAATGTAGATTGAAATTACCAATGTTCATTAAAAGTAAAGTACAGTATGGGAAATATCGTCAATAATACTGTAATAACTAAATATGCTGTCAGGTGGGTACTTGAAATATGAGGTGGACAACTTTGTAAAGTATATAACTGTCTAGGCAGTATATGTACACCTGAAACTAATACAAAATAATATTAAATGTAAAATGTATTTGGAAAAAAGTGAGGATTTCTTATGAGACATTTTGCTTTCAAAGGAAAATCCAATAAAGACATACTTCCAGATGCTAGAATAAATACGTCCAAATTTATCTCCTCCATAAAAGTAATAAAATCATAGGCAAATATTATTAAAATAAATTAGTAATAAAATATTCCAATAAGGAAAAATCCAGGTCCAGATGGCATTTTTTGGTGAATTCTAATAAATGTTTAAATAAAAATTGGCATTTATTTTTCACAAACTAATCCAAAACTTAGATGACATTTCAACCCTACTCATTCTATGAGATCTGTATTATCCTAATAACAAATCCATACAGATATAACAGTAGATGAAAATTACAGGTATATGTTCTATACAAATACAAATCTAAAAATCCTCAATAAAACACTAGCGAATTCAATGAGCAATATATATAAAGAATAATATACCATCTGTATATATAAAGAGCCAGAGTCTGTAACCTCCATAACGACCAAGGCTCGATCAAGGGGTCTGCAGATCAGGCCTGGAGAGAGGCCTGAAAAGAGAGGCAGGGTCTGATCCCCAGCCTCTGTGGCAGCTTTTGATGAGCCGTTGCCTCTCTCTTTGTCTCCTGGCTTCGCCAGCAGCCTGCCAGCAGCTGTACCTCTGTTTCTCTCCAGGCCTCTGCCGGGCTTCTGATCAGCCCTGCCTCTTTGATCAGGCCCAGCGATAGGCCCGGAGATGCTGACTAGTATAGAAACCAACCAATCAGAACCAAATCTGGGTGAACTGTGAGGAGCCAATGGCTGCCTAGGAGGGGGAGCTTTTGACACTGACTTGCATAGAAACCAACCAATCAGAACCTATTCTGGGTGAACTGCAAAGGCAGAACCTAAGGTGGGGGCTTAGGAGGGGTTTTGAGGGCAACAGCTGTTTGTTGTAAGGTGTAAGAAAGCGGTTCAACTTTTTAATGATCGGTTTGACAGTATAGTGCATATGGCTGGCTATCAGTCCAGATATAGGGATTATGTATTTTTGTCTGTCAAGAG
>NW_006287706.1:1302922-1312028 GCF_000327345.1 Myotis davidii
TCAACCAGCGATCTTCCGGACGTCCAACTTCCTTCTGGACAAAGCCATGGTGGTGGGTGCCGAGGCAGAGGCAGTTAGGGGCAATCAGGCCATCAGGGGATGGTAATTGGGGGAGAGATCAGGCTGGTAGGGGAGGGCAGTTGCGGGCAAAATCAGGCCTGCAGGGGAGGGCAATTGGAGATTAGATCAGGCTTGCAAGGGAGGACAGTTGAGGGTGAGCTCAGGCCTTCATGGGAGGGCAGTTAGGGGCGATCAGGCAGGCAGGCTGAGGCAGTTAGGGCAATCAGGCCAGCAGGCATACGGGTTAGAGGCAATCAGGCAGGCAGGCAGGTGAGTGGTTAGGAGCCAGCAATCCCAGATTGCAAGAGGGAAGTCTGACCGCTGGTTTACTGGCAGTCAGACATCCCCCAAGGGGTCCCCAATTGGAGAGGGTGCAGGCTGGGATGAGGGAACAACCCCCTCCTGCACAAATTTCATGCACCGGGCCAACTAGTCACCTAATAATAAACAAATTTATCTCAGGAATGTGAGGTTGACTTAATACACAAAAACCAATCATTACATTTTCTTGTATTTAGAGAAGAAATGGGAAAAATATGGTCATATCAATACATAGAAAAAAGCATTTTACAAAATCAAACACGCTTTTATGATAAAAACTTTGAAACTGCTAAAAGGCAGCTATGAAAATTCTCCATTTAACATGACATTTAACAGTGCTTTCCTCTTAAAGTCAGGGACAAAACTTTTACCATTATTATTCAAGAATGTCCTGGAGGTCTAGATTGGCCAATCAGTCAAGAAAGTAAAATAAAGTGACACAAGATTTAAAAGAAAGAATTAAATTCAATTCTATTCACAGGTGACATATCTTATATACAGAAAATCCTAAGGAATCCACACACAAAAACATATAAAAATAATGTCTTCAGCAAGTTTACAGAATACAAATCTATAGACAAAACCCACTATATTTCCATACCCTGGCAATGAGTAACCTGAAAATTAATATTTTAAAAGTAATTTTATTACAATTACATTATTATTTTTAGATAAATGTATTGAGGTAACATTGTCAATAACATTATATATGTTTCAGGTGTACAAGTCTATAATACATCATCTGTATATTACATTGTGTGATCACCATCCAATGTGATAGTCCTTCTGTCACCTTATTTGACCCCATTTACCCTCTTCATCCTCTTCTCATCACCTTTTCCCAGTGAAATAACAAGTGTTGGGGAGGATGTGGAGAAGGCCTTTGTATAATGCTGGTGGGAACATGAATTAGTGCAGCCTCTATGGAAAACAATATGGAGGTTCTTCAAAAAAGTTGAGAATAGACCTACCATATGACCCAGCCATCCCTCTTCATGCCAACCTAGCAAAATTGAAAATACATATTTATAAAGATATATGTACCCCCATATTCATTGCAGCATTATTCAAAACAGCTGAAACAGGAAAACAATGTAAGAATCCTTTGAGGGATGATGTATAAAGAAGATGTGGTACTGCCTTTTATGAGATTTATAGAACTTTCATCCCAAACAATAGAATGCACATTCTTCTCCAGTGCACATGAAACATTCTCAAGAATAAGCCATATGTTAAGGCATAAAACTAGCCTCAAGAATTTAAGAACATTGAAATGATACAAGTATATCCTTTAACCACAAAGCTTTGATACTGTAAATTAACTATAAAAAGTAAATTGAAAAATGCAATAAATATATGAAATTAAGCAACATATTACTAAAAAAAACTGAGTCAAAAAAGAAATAAAAGGTGAGATTAAACTATACATAGAGACAAATGAGAATGACAGTATGAAATATACAAATTTTGGGGATATAACGAAAGTAGTAATAAGAGGGAAGTTTATATCATTACAGGACTACCTCAAGAAACAAGAAAAATATCAAATAAACAACCTAACATTTCACCTTAAAGAACTAGAAAAAGCAAATAGTCTGTAGAAGGTTGAAAGTAATAAAAATTAGAGCAAAATTAAACCAAAAAGACAATAGAAAAATTAATGTAAGAAAGAGCTGTTTACAAAAACCAAACACTATTAATAAAGTTGAGAAAGCTCTGGCTAGACTCACTATGGACAAAACAGAAAAGATTCTAATATAATAAAAAATGAAAGAGAAGTTACAATAGATAACACAAAAATATAAAGGACTATACAAGAATACTATGAAAGCCTATATGCTACCAAATTTAATAACCTAGAAGAAATGGACAAGTTCTTAGAAACATATAACCTCCATAAATGAAAAATTGAAAAAGCTATATAGACTGATCAACATCAGAGAAATTGAAATAGTCATCAAAAACTTCCCAAAAAGTTAAAGTCCAGGACCAAATGGCTTTACCATTAAATTCTACCAAACCTTCAAAGAAGAATTAGTGGGTATACTTCTCAGACTCTTTCAAAAAATTGATGAAGAGGCATTTATTTCCTAATTCATTTTATGAGGCTAACATAACCCTGGTATCAAAACCTGGCAAGGACAACACAAAAATGAAAACTATGGACCAATATCTCTGATGAATATAGACACCAAAATCCTAAACAAACTATTAGCAAATCAAACACAACAATACATTAAAATGATAATAGTATATCACAATTAAGTAGGGTTCTTTCTAGAGACAAAAGGATGTTTTAACATATGCATATTGATCCATTTGATACACCACATTAACGAAATAAAGAATAAAAGTCATATGATCATACCAATAGATGTAGAAAAAGCATTTGACAAGAAACAACATTCATTTGTAACTAAAAAGCACAACAAAATGGCTATTATAAAATGGGTAAAATAAACCATACATAACAAATTCTCAGATAACATCATACTCAATGTCAAAAAAAAACACGACTGAAAGTATTTCCTTTAGCATCAGAATGAAGACAAGGATGCCCACTCTCACCACTGATATTGAGCATAGTAATGGAAGTCCTAGCCAGAATAGTGAGGCAAGGCAAAGAAATAAAGGCATCAAAACTGGAAATAAATGAAATTGTCACATTTTGCAGATGACATGATTCTAAATATGGAAAACCCTAAAGACTCCACCAAAAAACTATTAGAGATAATAAACAAACATAGTAAAGTTGCAGGATACAAAATTAATGTGTAAAAAACTGATACAATTTCAGAAAATAAATGAAAATAAAACCCACCACAATTTAATTTGCAATTGCAACAAAATTATAAAACACCTAGAACTAAATTTAACAAAGGTTGTGGAGATCTACACACTGAAAACTAAAAGACATTATTGAAAGATATTGAAGACACAACGAGATGGAAATATGCTCGTTGTTCATGGGTTGGAAGAATCAACTAGTTAAAATGGCCATATTACCTAAAACAATATACAGACTTAATTCAATCCCCATAAAAATCCCAATGTCATTTTTCAAACAAATAGAAAAAAAATCAAATTTGTATGAAACCACAAAAAACCTGAGTTTCCAAAACCAATCCTGAGTAAAAAGAACAAGATGGAGATCTCACATCCCCAATTTAAATAATACCACAAAGTTACAATAGTCAAGATGGTATTGTATTCAGAGAAAAACAGTCACACAGACCATTGTAACAGAGCTGAGAGCCCAGGAATACACCCTCATGTATATGGGCAACTGATTTTTGACAATGTAGTCAAAAACATACAATGGAGAAAAGAGCCTGTTCAATACATAGTGCTGCAAAAATTGAAAAGCCATTGCAAAAGGATGAAACTAGACTGCTATTTGACATCATACACAAAAATTAACACAAAAAGAATAAAAAACATAAGATGAATAAGTTCTGGGGAACTAATGTGCAGCATGGTGATTATAGGCAACACTTCTGCATTATATTCATCAAAGTTGCTAAGAGAATAGATCTTAAGTATTCTCACCACAAAATGAAAATGATAATTATGTGAAGTGATGGAGGTATTTACTAACACACTATGGTAATCATTTCACAATATACGTGTATCCAGTCAATACATTGACACATTAAACTTACACAGTGTTATATGTCATTATGTCTCAAAAAAATTGGAAAAAATAAAACAAATCCCAGAGCTGCTATGGAAGCTCCCTAATGGATAGTGGGTATTGTAGACAACAATAATAAAAGTAAGGTAAGATATACACAAAAGTCTCCTTTTTATACAATCATCCACACTCAATATTCTTTTTTATGTTCAAATGATCTCCTAATTTTGCCAATAGGAGCCCCTTCAAGCTGACTTGAATATTCTTTTGACACCCCCCCCCATTAGTCTTCAAGAATTTATCTTACTTTCTGTTTCAGTTCATCTTGTATTTTCCCTGTTCCCCAGACTGCTTCCAAATTCTTCAGTGAGTGAATCAGAATTTCTTATATTTCTACCAAAAACAAACAAACAAAACAAAACACACAAAAAAACATACTATAACAAAATATACAAAAAAGCAACCAATACCAACTAATACCTTTAATAGGGTACAGTAAAATAATTTGTCAATTCATTAGTTAGGACCCTGGGTGGATTTTTATTATCAAGAATAAATGTTTAAAGTAATGGAACAAAATGTCAGTGGGGTGGGTTCCGGATGACTGGGTCTGCCCCCTAAAGTACAGTGGCAGTCAGGTGTGGAGCACTGGCCGCTGGGTAACCTTTGCCACTGTATGAAGGACTGTTAACACCTTGCTTAGACTCCATTTGAATGGGAGAGGAACACATAGATGGAGACTGGAAGATGCAGGGTGCTTATCTCACTTGTACAGATGAGAGAGAAATGCCAGAGGCAGATGGAAACATTTCTGGCCTGAGCAATTAAAACAGCCATAAACCAAGGACAGACAGGGATATTTCAGGCCTGAGCAATGAAAACAGCCGTAAACCAAGGACAAGGGTATCTCTGGCCTGAGCAATTAAAATGACCATGAGTTAGATCAAAAGTAGCCCTGACCTGAGTAGCTGGGAGAGCTATGAGATAAGGCTTTCTCTGCCAGCACAACTGGGAGAAAGCCGTAAGATAAATCAAAAGTGGCCCCAAACTAAACAGATAAAGTGACCAAACTAGGAAAAGTGCAGACGTGGGGGTCCTGGGAGCTGATTACAGGGCTAAGGTCCCAAAAAGGAGGGTCTCCAGCCTATTTAATGCCTCAAGACAAATAAAGCAGCGATCACCCTTCCTAGGGGCCCCTCTGTCCATCCAGGAGGGACAGAGTCTTAGGATTAGGAACTTAGAGAACACCTTTCTTAGGTGGCCCCTCTGTTCCTCTGAACCAAGAGTTTTAGGCTTAGAATTTAGAATTAAGGTTTCAGAGATAGTATTTGCTTGCAGTAGAGTTTCTGTACTTTTCATCTACCACCTTTTGTCCTTGGCTTCATTCTTCAAATCCATCTGGATAAGGATCCGGCAAAGAAATCACGCTGCTCAATCAAACAACCCGAATCAAAAACAAAGCAGGTCAGACGAACCAGAAATTTCTCCTTTTGCTTCAAATGCACTAAAGTTTACATAAATCCCAAGAAATTTTCCAGGAGACAGAAATCTACCATGCTCCTCTAAAAAGAAATATTACACTAACACCTTAGAATCAAGTTCTACTTTTGTATTTACTTAGAAAGTTTCAAATATATAAATAACCCAAAGATTCTAGAGCCATACTCAGGAAGTAAATGAACTTTGGTATCAGAAACATAAGTTTGATTCCCAGCTCTAAGTCTTATAAACTGTGACCCTAGGTGAGTTATTAAATTTCTCTGTACCTCAGTCTGTTCATCTCTTAAGTAGGTTATTGTGGGAGTTAACATGATAATTCATTCAAGTACATTGAACAAAGTTTGGTAAGTGCTCAATAATGGTTAGTTATTGCTTCTGTTGTCTTTTTGCTCTTATCTCCAATGACTTCAATTGCCAATGCTATCTCTATTGGTCAGATTAGGCCAAGTGATTCTTCAGTGACAAATTAACCCAGAATCCCAAACATATGAAAATTATTTCTCACTCAAGTGAAGACCACTATAGGTCTTCGCAACTCTCAGGGCAGCTGCCACCATGCTCTGACTCAACAATTCAGGCTTCTTTAGGTTCTCTGCTATCCAGTAGCCTGGCGTCCACCCTGACCCCAACTCTCCAACCTCAGGCTTGACTGGCTCATCCTCAAGGCTCATACTGGTGTCTGATGGGAAAGCCTGTGATTAAGTAAGAAGTCAAACTTCACTAGAGACATTCAAGCAAAGGTTGAACTGCTTTTCCAGAACAGAAAAGAAAACTCGTGCACCAGAAAGGGTGACTAAAAAATGTAACCAAAGAATATGGCTGCACAACTACCCGAATTCAGTCAGGTGAAACAGCATAAGCAGTTTATTAAAACCTACAATAAACTTACAGAAACCTGATATTTGGACTGTGTAAAGACTTCAAAACAAGAAAACCTGATGAGACCACCTGTTCAGAACACTGTTTTTAGAAGTATTTTTAAATAATAGAAAAAAAAATATCCATGAGATTTCAGGAATGTCATATTCAGCAGAATGAAGCCCTGACAGCCCAATCAGGACTTTTGGCCATCAGAGAAGTCTGATGGATGGAAATGAGGATCATCCAATGTAATCCCCTGAAAGCAATAGCCACGATGTAAACTGTCTGTCATGACTGTTTAGCAAATGCAAACCACTGAAAACACAAAATGTTCTATTTAATAGGAATGATAAAAATAAAAGGTTTATTGTTCAATGAAAATAAGCTGCAGCATTTGTTAAGGCTTTAAGATTCAGCAGCTTTGTCGTTTGATTAGAAACAGATACTGAGGACAGACTGACAGCTATCCGAGGGGGGGTTTTGGGGTGTTGGGTGAAAAAGGTGAAGGATTAAGCAAAAAGAAAAGAAAAACAACACTCATAGACACAGAAAACATTATGGTGATTACCAGAGGGAGAGGGGATGGGAGAGGCAGAAGGTAAAGGAGGGATAAATGGTGATGGAAGTGTAACTGATTCGGGCTGCTGGCTGGAACCTCAGTTCTTCTCATTAAAGCAGAAAGATTTTAAGGTCAACACAAATGAAAGCAAAGCAAAGTGGGGTTTATTGAAGATACACTCCAAATGAGGAGCTGGCCAGTCCAAAGAGACAATGGCCCTAACTCCTGGATTATATGGCTTAAAAGAGGGATTTTCTGGGTGGAGAGACTTTCATTTGCACTCAGGGATCATTGACAGAAAAAAGTTACATAATTATATTTCTTCGGGTCATGCCCTTTCACATGATGCATACAGAAAAACCCACAGGGCGGGTCAACACCACAATGCAAATTTTATTATAATTACTCCAGGGTCACAGTGAGGTCATGTCATTTTCCTCTGAGCTTGCACGTGAATTGGCTGGTTCTGAATCTGCCTGCTGGCGATCTGCTGGCTGCTGAGCCACCCATAGAGAGGTGGCCTGAAGGCAATGTTGGTCCAACCCCTGTCAGGTCCCCAAGGCAGGCCCCACCCTACTGCTCAAGTCTAACTTCCTACCTATCAGAAGGAGACTTGACTGGGTGGTAAACACACAATTCAGTAAATAGATGATGTATATACAATTATATACTTGAAACCTATAGGATTTCATTAAGCAATGTCACCCCAATACATTCAATTAAAAATAAAATGAAATAAAAATAAACTGTTGCCCAGAGTCCTGGAATCCCAGTTGGTCACTAGTCCAGTCCCACAGTTGCCTGCCTCCTCTTTCCTTTCAATATGACAGATACCGCTGTGTCCTTCACCACGGACTTCCTGGCAGGTGGAGTGGCCATAGCCATCTCAAAGACAGTGGTAGCATCCACTGAGGGGGTCAAGCTGCTGCTGCAAGTGCAGCATGCAACAAGCAAATCACCACAAATAAGCTATACAAGGGCATTATAGACTGTGTGCTTCCTGTTCCCAAGGAGCCGGAAGCCCTGTCCTTCTGGAGTGGTAACTGGCCAATGTCATCAGATGCTTCCTCAGCCAGGCTCTCAACTTTGGCTACCAAGATAAATACAAGCAAATCTTCCTGGGTGGTGTAGCCAAGAGAACCCAGTTCTGCCGCTACTTTGCAGGAAATATGGCATCAGGTGTTGGCGCTGGGGCCACCTCATTGTGTTCTTTGTGTACCCATCTAGCAGCTGATGTGAGCAAAGCTGGAGCTGAAAGGGAATCCAAGGCCTCAGTACATGCCTGGTTAAGAGCTACAAATCTGATCGGATTAAGGATTAAGGGTCTGTACCAAGGCTTTAATGTGTCTGTGCAGAATATCACCCACTGAGCTGCCTACTTTGGTATCTATAATACAGCAAAGGGAATGATTCCAGATCCCAAGAACACACATCTTCATCAGCTCGAAGATGGTGCAGTCTGTCACAGCAGTGACTGGGTTGACTTCCTATCTGTTAGAGACTGTTTATGGCCCCATAAGGATGCAGTCAGGCTGCAAAGGAACTGGCATCATACACACAGGCAGCTGGAGTCCTGAAGGAAGATTGCTCATGATGAAGGAGGCAAAACTTTTTTTCAAGGGTGCATGGAACGATGTTCTCAGAAGCATGGCTGGTGCTTTTGTGCTTGTCTTTATGATGAAATCAAGAGGTTCAGATAAATCATGTCCTAGTCTTCCCCCAGCTCACCCATGAACAGGTATGTTGTATTATATAGCATATCTTGAGCATTCCTGACAAACTATTCACTATCACCAAAGTCCACATATGGTATGATTCCACGTATATGACATGTCCAGGATATGAAAATTTATAAAGAGAGAATATAGATTAGTGGGTTGCCAGCAGCTAAGAATGAGAAGAATGTGAGGGATTATTAACTAATGAGTCTGGTGCTTCTTTCTGAAGTGATAAAGATATTCTGAAATTATATAGTAGAGATGGATGCATTACTGTGAATATACTGAAAACCACTGGATTTTATACTTCAAATAGGTGAGTTATATTTTATGTAAACTATCTATCATCTATCTATCTGTCTATCTATCTATCTATCTATCTATCTATCTATATCTATATCTATATCATCTATATCTATATCTATATCTATATCTATATCTATATCTATATCT
>NW_006287706.1:1312125-1319317 GCF_000327345.1 Myotis davidii
AAGTGTCCGGTCATCCGTTCAACAGATCAAAGCATAATATACTAATGGCTGACCGGCTGGTAGCTATGACATTCACTGACCACCAGGAGGCAGACGCTCAACTCAGGAGCTGCGGAGCTGCAGTGACTTGGCAGCTGCAGTTCTTGGGTGATGCATCTGGAACCAGAGAGGAGGGAGCCTGATTCCTGGGTGTGCCACCCAAGACTTACCCTCTTGCAATCTGGGACCCCTCGGAGGATGTCAGAGCTTCCTGAGGGCTCTTAACCTCACACCTCACTTTCCAGTTCAGCCCATCAGTGCCCACAGCAAGCTAAACAATCAGTTGAAGCATCTGCCCCCTGGTGGTCAGTGCAGGTATTAGCAACTGGTCAAGCAGTCAAACTCCCAGCAGAATGCTGGTCAAGGGGACAATTTGCATATTAGGCTTTTATTATATAGGATAAAAGTGTATGCTTTCCATAGTCCCAGGATAAAATGAAATCTGTTGAAATAAGGACATGGGCAGTAAATAATTGTCTGAGTTCAATAGAAAAATGCATGGACATAACAAATGGTCAATAGCTTCACATCATCAAATCACACACTTCTCAACAACAACAAAAAGACATTTCATTATTCTTTACAAAATGTGTGGTACATTGAACTACACTGGCCACGTTTATTCAGTAGATTCTATCCCCACTGAATTTAATAGTTAACCAGAGAATTACAAGTACAGATTGCAAACAAAATCAGCCCAATTTTTTTTTTTTTTTTTTTAATATATTTTATTGAGTTTTTACAGAGAGGAAAGGAGAGAGACAGAGAGTTAGAAACATCAATGAGAGAGAAACATCGACCAGCTGCCTCCTGCACACTCCCCACTGGGGATGTGCCTGCAACCAAGGTACATGCCCTTGACCGGAACCGAACCCCGGACCTCTCAGTCCGCAGGCCGACGCTCTGTCCACTGAGCCAAACCGGTTTCGGCGGCAGCACAATGTTTCTTAATTAAACATTGCTACTTATGTATTTATGTTTGCTATTTTGAAAACAATACTCCTTTCTAAGCTAAAACTAGCCTTCTGACTCTTTGTGAATGCTTACAAATGCAGTATAAGAAGATAAGGCAAGCAGAGAAGGCATTTCTTTTGTCTGAGGTAGATGCTTGAAAAAATGAAGAATGAAAGAAATGATGCATCATTCTTTCACAGTCATCCTAGTTTAGATAGTCATGTTCTTTCATGGTTAGAGATTCTGATACCCACAAATAATTTGAAGATCCAGATTTTATATACTTGGCATTACAATTGGAATTCTCATGTTTTCTAACCATAATGTTACAAGTCGTTGTATAATTCCATTTGAATTTTAATAGTATTCTTGATTTTTAAAAAGAAAACATTTAGGATAATATATCAAGAAGAGCCATAGCTGGCCCAGCTAGCATGGCTCAGTGGTTGAGAGTCGACGTATGAACCAGGAGGTCATGATTTGACTCCTGGTCAGGGTACATGCCAGGGTTGTGATCCCCAGTGGGGTGCATGCATGAGGAAGATGATCAATGATTCTCTCTCTTATCAGTGATGTTTCTATCTCTCTCTCTTTTAATATTGCTATTCAAATCTTGCTAATGAAAATAGGATTCTACCGAGTCTCCTATCTACCTACTCCAGGACTTCTGTGAGGATCAAATGAGATGAGGCATGGGAAAATGCTTCACAAACATTAGGTTAAACTGTAAAATGTTTGCACCTGGCTATAAAGCAAGTTGGATTCCTGGGCTGAAGAAACCCCAAAGATGCTAGTCACTAGGGAGAGGAAGTCTGCCATTGCTACGTGAAGGCATCACCCAGCACCCACAGCCAGCATTTCTGGGCTGGGCTGGGCTGTGGGAAGCATTTTGGCAGCATCGGCTGAGACTTGGTAGGGTGTCACTCCATGGTGGTGGCGGGACCTGTGTCCCAGTTGGGGGAAGCTGAGTGTTGGTTTGTCAGCACCAGGTCCCTGGTGCCGTTTACTTTTAAATGGCCAGTGCGTGGCATGGTAGCTACTGCATTGAGCATCTGCCCCTGGTGATCAGTGCACGACATAGCTACCAGTCAGACAGATGGACACTTAGCCTTTTATATCCTATACTGGAGGCTCAGTGCATGAAATTTGTGCACTGGTAGGGTCCCTAGGCCTGGCTGGCAATCAGGGCCGATTTATGGGGTGACCAGCGGGGTGATCAGGGAGCCCTTGCTGGCACCTGTCTTGGCAGACCTGGCACCACCTGCCCACCAGCCCCGCCCCCCGCCACTGCCGCCACTCGCCTCCCTTTGCAGCAGGTGACCAGTGGGGTGATCAGGGGGTGGCATGGCACATTTCCAGGCTGGCCCTGCCCCCTGCTGCCACAGCTGGTCACCTCCCTCTGCAGGGCGACTGGTGGTGTGATTGGGGGGCCCTCACTGGAACCCACCTTGGCTGGCCTGGGGCCTGCAGGCTGGGGGCAGCTCCTGCATTGAGCATCTGCCCCCTGGTGGTCAATGGGCATCATAGCGAGCAGTCGTTCCGTCGGTCATTCTGCAGGTTGTTCCTCCATTCGTTTGACCAGTTGCTATGATGTGTACTGACCAACAGGAGGCAGACACTCCAACCAGTAGGTTAGCTTGCTGCTGGGGTTTGGCCTATCGGGACTAGGCGCAATGGGCCAGACATGCCCTGGAGCCCTTCTGTGGTCCCTCCCTGGCTGGCCAACCTCCCACGGTCCCTCCCCGTCCCCGATTTGGCACCAGTTGGGTCCCTCAGCCTGGCCTGCACCCTGTCACAACCCAAGACCCCTTGGGGGATGTTGGAGAACCAGTTTTGGCCCAATCCCTGCAGGCCAGGCCAAGGGACCAGTTGCTAAGATGCGCCCTGACCAACAGGAGGCAGACACTCCAACCAGTAGGTTAGCTTGCTGCTGGGGTTTGGCCTATCGGGACTGGGTGCAAGGGACCCCACCGGTGCACGAATCTGTACACCAGGCCTCTAGTATATAGATAATAGCCATAGTTTTAAATAGCACTAATATTTTTGACAGATTTCATGTCTTTTAAATAAATAAAAAACAAAACTGTTAGCTAAAACTGTTACCTGAAAGGTTGAAACTTCCTTATCTTTTCATTTCCCTCTCCTCTCATATTATCTATGCTTCTGCTATAATGCCACACACATGAACACATGCATATTCATTTTATTTAATATCTAATACATAAAGAATCTATTAGGAAATGTGTTTTTAGAGAAAATCATTCAAAACCTTTGTAATCAGAGGCAAATTAACAACCTTACTCTAATAATAACGTATTTATAAAGACATAAATGCCTATAGAAATTATTATTGGGGCTTATTTGGTAAGTATATTTTAGAAATAGTTTAGCTGACATATTGGAAAACCCAATGATCAATGGCTTATAAATCAATATCATTTATTTTCCTTATAAAATAAGAAAATTAAGGGACATTTTCTGGCTTTGTTTCAGATATTCAAAGACTCAGACCCTAGAATCTTTCTGCCTAGCACATAGTCAATTATTAATTTTTCACATGTGCTTTATAAAATATGAATTCAGGTTTCTAGAAATGTGACTCCTTACTAATGTTCACTTTCTCTATATTTTGTATACATGCCTTTGCATGTATTTCTGAGAAATAGAAATTACACCTAACTTTGTTTTCTTTTTTAAATTATTTTTATTGATTTTAGAGAAGAAGGAGAGGTAAAGAGACATACAAACATCAAATATGAGAGAGAATCATGAATCAGCTGCCTCCCACATGCCACCTAAAGGGGGATCAAACCAGCAACCCTGGCATGTGCCATGATTTCAAATTGAACTGTGACCCCCTGGTTCATAAGTTGATGCTCAACCACTGAGTCACACCGGCTGGGCCCAAACTCTGTTTTCAATAATGCACTATCATATCCAAAGTTGCTTAATTGGGGAGGTTGGTTTAGGAGTTTGCCTATATTTATTTTTGTAAAGAGAATGGACATTAGCTGGATTTTGTACTTTAGTTATCTTATTTTTATCTACACTGAGATTCTGTATCTTAATGAACAACTTTTTAAAATGCATCTCTAGTGCTTTCTTGTTCCTATTTTTTCACTGATAAAAATAGGCAATAGGATCTTATATTGTCTTTATTTATCCCTTCAAAGTTTTTCCTTGTTTTTTTTTTCCTCCATTACTCCTTTGGACTGATTCCCCTTTACTCCATTTTTTAATTTATAGCTTACTTATCTTTGAGAATTTTAAACTTGCCTTTTTAATCTGAGATAGTCTCAAGTCAATAAAAATTAATATTTTCCTGGTAAACTGCACAATTACAATTAGCTCAAAAAGAGCTAATTGTAGCATATTTTTAATCTAAGTTCAATCTGCTTATGTTAGCAAAAGAACTGGCTTTCATGATATTCAAATGGGTAAGTAATGAAGAAAAGATGTATCCTTTAGTCTTAAACATAACATTGAGGCCCAATGTAAAGAGAAAAGTTATTTTGAATGTCTGCTCTGAATATATAAACTGCCATTCATAGAACATGGCATGACATAATACTTCAATATTTCATTCAATATTTAATATTTTCTAATTAGTTTAAAGAAGTGATACTCTGGAGTAAATCTCACTTGATCAGGGTGTATGATCTTTTTAATATATTGCTGGATCTGATTTGGTAATATTTTGTTGAGGATTTTAGCATCTATATTCATCAGGGATATAAGGCTGTAATTTTCTCTTTGTAGTGTCTTTATCTGGTTTTGGAATTAGGATAATGCTGGCTTCATAAAAAGAGCTTAGAAGTATTCCTTCCTCTTGAATCTTTTGGAATAGTTTGAGGAGGGTAGGTGCTGAATCTTCTTTGAATGTTTGGTAAAGTTCAGCAGTAAATCCATCTGGTCCAGGACTTTCGTTTGCTGGAAGTTTGTTTTTGTTTGTTTGTTTGTTTTTAACTTGCTGCCTCACTTTCATCAATTGTCATTGGCCTATTCAGGTTTTCAGATTCTTCCTTATTGAGTTTGGAAGATTGTATGTTTCTAGGAATTTGTCCATTTTGCCAGATTGTCCAGTTTGTTAGCATATAGTTGTTCATAGTATTTTCTTACAATCCTTTGTATTTTTCTGGTGTCCATTGTTATAACACCTCTTTCATTTCTGATTTTATTTATTTTGGCTTCTCTCTTTGTTTATTGATGAGTCTGGCTAGGGATTCATCAATCTTGTTTATCTTTTCAAAGAACCAGCTTTTAGATTTACTGGTCTTTTGTACTTTTTTTTATCTCTATGTCATTTATTTCTACTCTGATCTTTAATAGTTCCTTCTTTATACTCTGGGATTTTCTTGCTGTGTTTATTTCTAATTCCCTTAGTAGGAGGGCTACATATTTTATAAATCCTTTTCCTTATTTCTTGAGATGGGCCTGTAGTGCTACCAACTTACTTGTCAGGACTGCTTATCCTATGTCCCATAGGCTTTGAGTAGTTGTGTGCTCATTTTTATTTGTTTCCAAGGAGTTTTTAATTTCTTTCTTGATCTTACTGGTAAACCATTCATTGTTGAATAACATGCTATTTAGCCTTCATGTATTTGAGTGTTTTGAGTTGTTGTTTTTTTTGTTTTTACTGTAGTTGATTTCTAACTTCATGCCATGGTGATCTGATAAAATTCTTGTTATTATATCAATCTTCTTGAATTTGTATAAACTTATTTTATGTCCTAACATGTGGTCTATATTTGAGAATGTTCCACGTGCACTTGAGAACCTGTTGCTTTGATGTGAAATGTTCTATAGATATCATCTTGATCAATTTAACATAATGTGTCATTTAAGGCCTCTGTTTCCTTATTCATTTTTTGTCTGGAAGATCTATCCAGTGATGTCACTGGGGTGTTAAAGGCCTCTTCTATGACTGTATTTCTGTTAATCTCTTCCATGAAGCCCATCAATAGTTTGTTGTTGTTGTTGTTTTTTAATTATTTGGGTGCTCCTATATTGGATGCATATATGTTTACAAGGGTTATATTTTCTAGTTGAATCATTCCCTTTACTATTATGAAATGGCCTTCTTTTTCTCTTATGGTGACCTTCTTTGTCTCTTGTTATGGCCTTCATTTTGAAGTTTATTTTGTCTGATATGAGTATTGCTACCCCAGCTTTTTTTTCCTTTCCATTTGCATGGAATATATTTTTGCATCCCTTCACTCAGTCTGTGTGCATCTTTTGTTCTGAGGTGAGCCTCTTGTAGACAGCATATATCTGGATCATGTTTTCATATCCATTCAGTCACCCTATGTCTTTTGACTTGAGCACTTGATTCACTTACATTTAAGGTTATTATTAACAGGTATTTATTTAGTGCCATTTTTATTTTATTTTTTATTTTTTTTTTTTTTAATTACTTTGTTATCTTTTTTCTTTGTTTTTCCTGTTTTTGTTTGTTGCTTTATTTTCTATTTCTTTTCACATTATTTTTCCATCATGCTATTTTACTTTATTTGTATTTGCTATTTTTATATCATTTTTGAAATCTCTTCTTATAAAAGTAATATCTTTAACATTTCTTGCATTGTTGGTTTGATGGTAATGTACTTCTTTAACCTTCCTTTTTGTCTGGGAACCGTTTATTTCACCTTCAATTTTAAATGATAGCCTTGCTGGATATAGTAGTCTTTGATTCAGGCCCTTCTTTTTCATGACTTTGAGTACTTCATGCCACTCCCTTCTGGCCTGAAGTTTTTATATTGAGAAGTCAGCTGACATTCTAACGGGAACTCCTTTGAAGGTAATTTTCTGTCTATCTCTTGCTGCCTTTAAGATTCTTTCTTTGTCTTTAACATTTGCCATTTTATGCATAATGTGTCTAGGGTGTGGGTCTCTTGGGTCCATTAATGCTGATACAATATTTGCAAATCAATAAATGTGACATATCACATAAAAAATTGAAAAATAAAAACTACATGATCATATCAATAGATGCAAAAAAAAACACATTTTGCCCTGACCACCAGAGGTCAGCTCCTGCATTGAGCATCTGCCCCCTGGTGGTCAGTGTGTGTCATAGTGACCAGTCATTCCCAGTCCTTCTGCTGTTAGGGTCAGTTTGCATATTACCCTTTTACTACCGTATTTGCCGGCGTATAAGACGACTGGGCGTATAAGACGACCCCCTAACATTTCCACTCAA
>NW_006287706.1:1320755-1330762 GCF_000327345.1 Myotis davidii
GTTGGCAGCTAATTTGCATATCCTGCTGATTAGCCAATGGGAAGCATGTTGGAGGTATGGTTAATTCCCACGTTTGTCTATTATTAGATAGGATAGATGATGATAGATAGATAGATAGATAGATAGATAGATGATAGATAGTACTGGAAGTCCTAGTCACAGCATTCAGTCAAGAAGATGTAAAAGACATCCAAATTGGAAAGGAGGAAGTAAAACTCTCCAACAGGAAACTACTAGACTTAATAAAAGAATTCAGCAAGTTAGCAGAATACAAAATCAACATCCAGAAATCAATGGCATTTTTATATACCAAGAATGAACTCTCAGAAAGGGAAACTAAAACAGCAATCCCAGTTACCATTTCAACAACAACAACAAAAAGGTATTTAGGTATAAACTTAACCAAGGAGGTAAAAGACCTGTCCTTGGAAAACTATAGGACATTGAAACAACAAATAGAGGAAAATGCAAACAAATGGAAGCCAATACCATGTTCATGAATTGCTTATATTACCCAAAGCAATCTATAGATTCAATGCAATCCCTATTAGAATACCAATGGCATGCTTCACAAAGCTAGAACAAATTCTCCAAAAATGTATATGGGACCATAAAAAACCCCAAATAGCTGCCGCAATATTAAGAAAGAAGAATGAACAGAAGGGATCACAATATCAGATATCAAGCTATACTACAAAGCCATTATAACCAAAACAACCTGGTACTGGCACAAGAACATTCATACAGACCAATAGATCAGCTCAGAGACCCTGAAAATTGACTCACGCCATTACGGTCAATTAACATTTGACAAAGGAGGCAAGAAAATACAATGGAGAAAAGACAGTGTCTTCCACAAATGGTGATGGGAAAATTGGACAGACACATGCAAAAAGATGAAACTAGACCACCAAATTACATTATACACCAGAATATACTCAGGTTGGATAAAAGACTTAAATGTAAGGCATGAAGCCATAAATATCTTAGTGGAGAATATAGGCAATAAAATCTCAGATATCTCACATAGCAACATGTTTACAGATATATCTCCTAGGGCAAAGGAGACTAAGGAGAAAATAAACAAATGGGACTACATCAAAATAAAGTGCTTCTGCACAGCAAAAAACAAATAAGCAAAGAAAAACAAAGAAACGCCATCACAATGAAAAGGGAACCCACTATTTGGGAGAACTTATTTTCCAGTGATACGTCGGATAAGGGGTTAATATCTAGAATAAATGAAGTACTCATACAACTCAACAAAAGAAGACAAACAATCCAATTAAAAAATGGGCAGAAGACCTGGATAGACATGTTCTCCAAAGGCAACATACATACAAAGGCCAGAGACATATGGAACAATGTTCAAAGTCACTAATCATCAGAGAAATGAAAATTAAAGCCACAGTGAGATATCACCTCACACCTGTCAGAATGGCTACCAAAAAATTAACGAACAACAAGTGCAGGTGAGGATGTGGAGAAAAGGGAACACTAGTTCATTGCTGGTGGGAATGCAGATGGTACAGTCTGGAAACATTATGGAGTATCACATGATCTCAGTTATTTTTGGAATCTAATGAATAAAATGAATTGAGTAACAAAATAAGACCTTGACATGGAAGTGTGGAACAGTCTGACATACCACTATGTGGGGTTGGAGAGAGGAGAAGAGATAAATCAAAGCAGTTATATACTTACTAGAGGCCCAAGGCATGGAATTTGTGCAAGGGGCTTGGCCCTTGCAGCCCCGGCTTTGTCTGGAAAATCGTCCAGAAGGACGTCTGGAAGGTCTTTCTGCTGTCTGGTCTAATTAGTGTATTACACTTTCATTATTTTAAAAGATATGCATAGTCCATGGAATACAAGTAGTGAAGACCTGGGGGGAGGGGTGCAGTATAGTAACTGAGAGGAGACAGTAAAGGGAGAGGGGAGATGGAAGATATCTGTAATCCTATCCTATATAATAAAAGCCTAATATGCTAAGTGTCCTGTCGTCCAGTTGGCTGTTCAACCAATCAAAGTGTAATATGCTAATGATATGCTAAGGCCATTCAACTGCTCTCCATTTCGTGCACTGACCACCAGGGGGCAGACTCTCCTACTAGTAAGTTAGCTTGCTGCTGGGTTCTGGCTGATCAGGACTGAGTAACACGGGCTGGATATGCCCTAGAGCCCTTCTGCGGTCCCTCCCTGGCTGCCCAACCTCTCACGTCCCTCCCTGTCTGCAATCATGCACTGGTGGGGTCCCTCGGCCTAGCCTGTGCTCTCTCACAATCTGGGAGCCCTTGGGAATGTCAGAGAGCTGGTTTTGGCCCAACGGCATAACTGGTCGCTATGACACGCACTGACCACCAGGGGGCAGACACTCAATGCAGGAGCTACCCCCTGGTGGTCAGTGTGCTCCCACAGGCGGAGTGCTGCTCAGCCAGAAGCCCGGCTCATGGCTGGCAAATGCAGCAATGGTGGTGGAGACAGGGAATGGGCCTAAGCCAGTGGTCAGCAAACTGGCCCATTGAGTGACGCTCTTACACAAAATGCCACGTGCGGGCATGAACATACAGTGCTATTGAAACTTCATGGCCCATGCCACGGGGCCAAAGAGCCACATGTGGTTCATGAGCCGTGGTTTGCCGACCACTGGCCTAAGCTATCAGTCGGACATCCCCTGAGGGCTCCTGGACTGCCAAAGGGTACAGGAAGGCTTAGGGACACCCCCTCCAGTGTACGAATTTTGTGCACTGGGCCTCTAGTCAACAATAAAAATATATTTAAAAAACAAAATAATAAATAAATACAATTAAAAAAGTGATAATCTATTAAAAATGTCAGCATTATGTTGAATTTTGTTTTTAAGAAGTATGGGGTAATCCATAGGAATCAATTTGTCATTGACTTTTTTCTATTATATGTAATTATTTCTAAAGCTCATGAATTAGTCTTTAGTTAATCAATAGTTCCAATCTCTTTGTAAATGGACAATTATTAAATACATTAAAATATCTACTTTTCCATACTTAAACATTATAATCTTTACATATTAGGAAAAATGTACTTGACAAATAATTACTTCTTAGTGATCATATTACTAATATAAATATCATAAAATTCTACTACAAATTTAGTTTCCTAAAGTCAAGCAATATTTTAACTTTTAAGGTTTAATCAGAAGATTTCTTTAGAATCACAGCAGATATTAGCTGTAGAAATAATGATAAAATAACAAGTGCAAGAAAGGTTTATAAAAATTTTGGAGTAAATCTTACGTATCAAAGAATGGCCAGATAATTGAATGTTTTTGTAAAACTTATAAACATGCAGTGATTATTGAGCAAACTAATAGATATTGACTAGCATTGCAACATAATTCTGAGAGGTGCTATTAGTTCTAATAACTCTTATAATTATTTAAAAGTAAACAACTTATCATTTGGATAAAACAAAACCTATTATATGCTTCCAAGCAATAATGTTTAGAATTTGGCTCAAACACTATTGAAGAATACAAGCTGTATGTAATGTCCACAAACTTCACCGTTTGAATAATGCCAAGGTATTTTTTATTTAATTAAAATCGATTAACTGTTCAGTCTAAAAATATTTTAATGTCTCCCATCAACCAACAGGATAAAATCCAAATACATTAGATAATGTAAGAGGATCTTCATAATCTAATCCTACCTCATGCCCAGTCTCAACTCATCTCATTTTCATAACAGAGCCTCCATAATGAAGAGTCTTCCAAACACATAATAAGACCAATGACCATAAGATTGGCATATTTTGTTCTTCTATTTGGATTGTTTTCTAACACTTATTTTTATAGCTGGAAAAATTATTGCATAATGTTCAGATTTTAGCTCAATCCTATTCTTTCTAGTCATCTACCCATTACCATAAGAATTATTTAGGTTACGCTCATCCAACATGAAATTATATGACAACAAAGCTGATCAAATACATTGCTGAGCTCTAAATCTATGAATTCACTGTGGCAAGCATTTTATATACATTATTGCAATTAATAATCACAAAAAATTATTTACAGATGATTAAATTTGAGCTTTGAAAGAATACAGTGATCAAATTATAAGACTAGCATGTGAAATAATCAGAATTCAAATAAGATATTTTTTAAAAAATATCCACAAAAGCTAACATCCATCTCATCTTCTTTTTATGTTTTTATGATGTTAATTGGCTTTCTTTTACTTCCACTCAAAGAACTCCCTTTCACATGTCTTTTAAGGAGGTCTGGTGGTAATGAACTGCCTCAGCTTTTGATTTTTGGGAGCCTTTATCCCTCCTTGATTTTTTAAAGGACAACTTTGCCTGATACTGAATTCATGGTTGAGAGTTCTTTTCTTTCAATATTTTCAATATATCAACCCAAAAGTTTCTGTTGTAAAATCTGCTGATAGTTTTATGAGGATGCCCTTATATGTGACATCTCTTGCAGCTCTTAAATTTTTTTCTTTGCCTTTGACTTTTGACAATTTAATTTATTTGTGTTAAACCTATTTGGGGTCCTTTTGGCCTACTAGGCCTGGAAGTATATTTCTCTTCCCAGGTTTAGAAAGTTTTCAGCCGTTATTGCTTTAAATATACTTTCTGATTTTTGTTTTCTTTTCTTCTGGAATTCCCATCATGAAAATATTGTTTCTTTTTATTGTGTTTCATAATTCCAATGTTTTTTTTCACTGTTTTTTTTTTATTATTATTCTATTTTCTTTTTCTTCCTCTGGGTAGTAATTTCCCATGTCTTATCCTCCAGGTTGCTTGAATCAGATATTTCTTAAGTCAAATCTCAATGCTAAAAACCACCTTCTTGCTATGTCAGACATATCATACTGTACACATGTAATGTAAATATTTATATATTCATTTGTTTTTCATATTATACTGGTTAAGGCAGAGTTTTTATATTTATTTCACAGATTCTTACAAATATTATGTATACAATAGATATTTAGAATACTTTTTCATGTCATCATTTCAATCTAAGCAAATATATATATATGTGTTTTTGTATTATTTTGCTATATATTTTTATATAAAATGCATCAGTAATATTACCACTTCCAGAGACAAATATAGAAACCACCATGAAAATTACAGCTTGGACTTCTAGGATAATGGCTATTCAATTTTAATTTTCCACTTTGCTTACTACAAGTTGTCCAAAAGCAGCAAAAAGAGATAATAATAATATACAGTCTGTTTTCAGGAACTCTAAGAGAAAAGTATGATCTTAAGATGCCAAAATATATCCAAGCTCTCAAGGGCAAGTCAAATTAAAACAGTGAGGAAAGAAACAGAAGATGCAGTGAGAGGTCTCATTGACAAAACAGCTCACCAGGAGCAGATTGAAGCGTATACCAAGACCGGTGCAAAGCTCTGTGAGGCTATTATTTGCAAACCTGTAGCAGATAAGCTATTCACCAAGGGAAAAAGTCTGGAGAAAATACAGAAGGACAAAAATGATCTCTCTGAAATAATTTAAGAATTCCTAAGGAAGCCAGGATCTGAGTGAGCAAAGGAAATGAAGAGAAAATGAAGCACATTATGTTGAGCCCTTCACTGTGCTAAGCTTTTCCTCTGTAAATATTTTCTGATTCAGAAGCAGCTGCCTCGAAGCTTAGAAGCTGAGCACAAAGCAGTGGCTCATAGGCTGGAAGCTGAATGGAGATCTTGGTAGTGTCATGGATCTAGAGAGATAACAATCAGGAAATGACATCACAAAGCATGTAGGCCAATGTCATGGCAGTAAAGGAAGCATTGAGAAGTGACATTTACATTCAGTGTGGTCCTCCCCTGGAGAGATCAGATTATCTGTAAGCATCTGATAAAATGTTGAAAAGCCAAGCAGGACTTTTGACCTTCCTAATAGTGAAGTGGCAGAATTTGGATTGAAGGTACATGCAAGAATTTGTCAATGACTCTGGTAGAACCCTGGCTTCCAGTTAGAATTCCTCAAGTACTATATTAAAAGAATATTGGCTAATTAGTACTAGAATAGCTTTCATATAGACAGAAACTTAGCTATAAATCAGCTCAAATTTAATTTATCTTTACTTACTCTGAATACCTAATATAGAAAACAGCATGCAGTGTAGGAAGACAACAACAAGCAGAGCATCTACAATTTTTTTAAAAAATTGTAATTCTCATTGGAGGATATGTTTTTTATTGATCTTTTTAGAGGCTCAAAGGGGGGAGGAGAGAGAGAGAGAGAGAGAGAGAGAGAGAGAGAGAGAGAAACATTGATTGACTGCCTCTCCTGCCCGTTCTCCAACTGGGGATCAAACCACAACTCAGACATATGCCCCAATCAGAGCCAAACCTGCAGCCTTATGGTGTACAGGACAATGGTGTAACCAACTGAGCCACCAGTCAGGGCATATCTACAAATTTTAATGCAGAATGTCTAACATGCAATAACAAATTATAATGTATGCACTGTGGCAGGAAAAGAGACATAAATACAGGCTATCCAAAAAATAAAAGTTATATACACTTTAACAGCTGATAGCTCAATTTTGAAAATGAAATGTATGTTAATACATACTACCTTTATAATTATTCAATGTGTGTATATATATTTTTGGAACATTCCATAGAAATAAAACTACAAGTGATATAGACAATAAAGTTTTCAGAAATGGACTTTAAAATTATTGTGATTAGTATGCTCTAAAAGATAAATGATAAGATTTACTATTTCATCTGATAACTGAAATTTAACATATCAAAAGGAAATTATAGAATGAACAGAATGTGATAACTCAAAATAAAAATTTAACAAATCAGTATAATTAGCAAATCAGACTCAGAAGAAAGAGTTAAACTGAAATATAGGTCATTGCCAGATTGAAGCAAGAAAAAAAAATGGATAAAAATACAAGAAAGAGAAAAAGTCATGAGGACAAATTATTTTTTTTTTCATATAGAGACTATGAAAGCCTCAGAAGAAGAAACAAAAGAGAATGGAAGAACTATGATTCTTGAGTTTTGAAACACTGAAGGTAGATCATGATGCAGATTTAAGAGTTATTATAAACATACATAATGGTAAAAAGAAAAAAAAACTACACTTAGAAATATCACAGTAAGGTGATCTAAAGTAAACACACACACACACACACACACACACACACACACACACACAAAACGACGACAACAACAAAACATAAAAAATAAAAGCAACAAAAAAACTTAAGTCTTCCAGAGAAGACAACAACAACAAAACATAAAAAACAAAAGCAACAAAAAAACTTAAGTCTTCCAGAGAACAAAGACACATTTTCTTAAAAGGAACAATAAACCTGAAAGCTGCCTCTCCAAAAAAAGTATTAATACGGGGAGAAAAGGAATGGAGTATTTACAGGGCTGAAAGAAATTAATAAATACAAAAATAAAACATTTTTATTAACTCAAAGTAAGGGAGAAAAGTTTTGTTTTAAGGAATATAAATTAGATGGTGCAAATAGGAAACAAATTTTAAAAGATAGACATAAAATGAACTCTGTCAGTATTTACACTAAGGTAAGTAGAATAAATACACATATAAAATAGTAAAATGGTTCAATTGGATTAGAAAAACAAACTTCATGCTCACAAAATACATAATATTTTAAAAAGCTTCCAAAGATATAGAGCAGTTGCAAAAAGAAGAGTGTTAACGTAAAAAAAAACATTGAAACCTGTAAAGAATTTTTGTGAGTTTATTTGAGCCAAACTGTCAACATATGCCGGCAAGTAGAACCTCCACGAATTGAGATAGTGCTCCGGAGAATGGAGGGGTTACATTTGTATTTATACATTTGCAATCAAAGGAGGAATGTAGTGGGTTACTTGAAATTCATTGGTGATAGATTAAGGAGGTGAGCTTAAGTGAAGGGGGGGGGACACACCCCTGGGATTGGATAAAAGGTAAAATGATGGATTTCAGACCATCCTTTGTGGTTATTTTAGGTCTCTGAGTCTGCTAGGCTGCCAAGCAGGCCTTCTCTGAGCTTGTCAGGTCAGCGTGTGGCCCCTTTCGTCCACAAGAGTAAGAAGGGAAAAATTTAAAAAAGCAGACATTTTTAGCAAACTGCTCTCAACAGATGATAGACAAACTTAGTAAGAATAGAAAAGTGCTGTTAGCATGATGGTTATGTAAATGGCTTTTCCAATGTTAAGCCAACCTTGCATCTTTCTGTGAAGTGAACCCCACCACGAACCTTCTTTATAGGTTTGTGGAGTGAGTACTTCTGTCTGTAGTGATTTGGAGAATTTATTGATAAAGCCATTTGCATGTAAGTTTTCTTTAAGATATTCAAATATCCAGATTTTTAATTTTTGTCCATTTTTAACTCTGTTCATTGTATTCTTAAACATTATCTATTTCATACAAAAATGTTTAAGTTTTTGAAAAAATATTTTTAGTATATTTTTGTTGATTTCAAAGAGAAAGGGAAAGGGAGAGATAGAAACATCAACGATAGAGGTTTTATTTTTTTTTTAATCCTCATCTGAGGATATTTTCCCATTGATTTTTTTTTTTTTTTTTAAGAGAGAGTGGAAGAGAGGAAAAGACAGAGAGAGATATTGATGTGAAAGAAGCACATCCAATGGTTGCCTCCTACACGGGCGGACCAGAGCCCAGGCCTGGGAGGAGCCTGCAACCAGGTGTGTGCCCTTGACCTAAATTGAACCCGGGACCCTTCGGTCTGCAGGCGGATGCTCTATCCACTGTGAAAAACTGACGAGGGCTTTTAATAATATCATTTTTTTACTTATTGGTACCTATAGTATCTGCAGTATAGGTATATCCTTTTTAAATTTTAAACACTGGCAATGTTAATGTTTTCTTTTTTCCCTGATAATTATTACAAGGTGTTTACAATAAATGTAATCTTGTCTTTGTAGCTTTTCACTAGGTGCACTTATTTAATTTTTTATTTGTTTGTTTAATCTTTACCTGAAGGTATTTTTTTCCATTGATTTTTTTTTTTTTTTGAGAGAAAGTGGAAGGCAAGGAGGAAGAGGGGGGAAGAGAGAGTGAAACATCGATGTGAGAGAGACACATTGATCAGTTGCCTCCTGCATGCACCATGACCAGGGTGGAGATCGAACCTGCAACCCAGGTAGTGCACGAATCAAATCCAAGAGCCTTCAGTGTGTGGGCCAACACTCCAACCATTGAGAAAACTGGCCAGGGTTTCTTTGTTTTCCTTATTAATTTTTTATTTTACTCTCCTTAGGCTTTTCTCTTTTTTGTACACGCATTATCAGAAGAAAATGTAAATCACTGATTTTAGCTTTTAACTTTTCTACTCTTCTAGCATGTAACTTATGTTTACACACTTCCATGTAAATACTGATTTAACATTTTTCTGCCTATTTTTATATATATGATTTTACACTTTTATTCAATTAATTACATTTTCTAATTTATACTCAAATGTCTGAAACACGAATTTCTTAGAACTTCATTGTTTTTATAAAGTTGGGGATCTTCTCTTTATTTTTAAAAATGTGTTTCTAGGTTAATTTGTGATCAGAGAAAAATCTCTGAATAATTTCAAAGTTATTTCATTTATAGAGATTTTGTTTTATGAATTAGTAATGATCTTTTTATAATCATTCCATGTTCATTTTTAAATAAAGTTAGTTTTGGGCAGATATAATTGTATATATTACATATAAAACTTATATTTATATGTGATCCATAAAAACATTTGTAATACTAATTTGCCCTTTTTTCTCCTTTAACCATCTGTCATAAGGGATCACCTTTTTGACTAAGCATGACCTGAGGGAAAGATCCCAAGCAGCAGTAATGGATGACACAGGATCTGACCATCCTGTGTTTAACTTAGTTTCGGCCATCATAATGGAGATAAAGGCTACACATGGCACAAAATACAGTTCCCTTTTCTGTGGCGAACCTTGCTAATGTTAATGTTATATGGCTATTCTTTCAAAAGCAGAGATCAACACTGAGCCCTGAGCTGGCA
>NW_006287706.1:1334462-1336708 GCF_000327345.1 Myotis davidii
CGCTGGGGGCAGCCCAAGTCTCCTGCTTACTCCAGCTCCATGGCTGCTGCCATCTTAGTTGGGTTAATTTGCATACTTGCTCCTGATTGGCTAGTGGGCATGGCTGGTGGGAATGGCTTAAGCATAGCAGGGGGATGGTTAAGTTGCATGTTTCTCTTTTATTATATAGGATTACTCGCCTATGCTAACCATTTTATTCTCTTTCCTTTTTCCTTTGTTTAATATACAAGTTGTTGAAGATTCCGTCTCCAGATAACACAATAATCAGTGGAATTGCAATAAATTTGATGCATGATTAACATAAACTACAATGGCTACAATGACTGTTGTTGGAACTGTGAATTTCCTCATTTGGGAAAAATAACAAGTACTTCATTTATTAGAAGGATAGTTGTATCTGATCATGGAAGTATGAAGTGATTAATGCAAGAAAGTGTGAAAGTATGTAGAAAGGTACATACAGAAGCTAAGTATCCAAATAGGTGAACAGTGTCATTAACAATTTATTGATTTTCAACTCCAAAGCCAGCTTTCAGTTCTTGCTCTGAGAAAATCAAATACATATTTCTGCATTACTAGCTGGCACAATGTTAACTTTTGTCAATAGAGGGCACTGAGGGACAATGACAGAATGAGATTTCTCTCCCTTGCTTTGATGTGCTCCTCTCATGAGGCAGTGAGTACAGTTTAGCTCTATTTTGCTTTTCTTCAGCACCCTGCAATGTGGGGAATATGGCACCTCACAAAAGGCAGCTTCTCTAAGCACCCACTAAAAGACTCTTAAGAGGTAGAAATTATCCTGTCTCACTCAGGTGGGTTCTTATGTATCCTTATAAGAGGGAGGCAAAGGGATATTTGACAACAAAAGTGATTAAGACAATGTGACCAGGGGAAGCAGGGATTGGAGTGATGCATTCACTAGTGAATGGAGTGCTGACAGCCTCCAAAAGCTAAAAGAGCTGAGGAATGGGCTGTCCTCTAGAGTCTCCAGAAGAAACCAGCTCTCTGACCATCCTGTGTTTAACTTAGTTTCGGCCATCATAATGGAGATAAAGGCTACACATGGCACAAAATACAGTTCCCTTTTCTGTGGCGAACCTTGCTAATGTTAATGTTATATGGCTATTCTTTCAAAAGCAGAGATCAACACTGAGCCCTGATATGGCAGCATCACTTGGGAGCCCAGCACCTTCATAGGGCCTCCATCAAACCTATTTTATCACACAGGGCTAAAACTCCGATGTGGATAGTCACGTATTGTGTATATGGATTTGTCTTCCTTGCCTGTATTGCTTCTGCCAACACTATCCTCATGGCATCTGCCATACAAATACTATCTGACAAGTAGATCATTTCACAACAGTTTGAAGCAATTGCCCTTGGTCTAATGAGAATATGACTTACGGAAGATTCTGTTCTGCAGATAGTTGGGAGAAAACTCCGTTAAAAGATTGGGGAGATCTTACAGGATGATTCAGAGACATTATATAGTGATATTGTTCCCACAGCTAGAATATGTGTGTCCAGGAGTCAAGGAAGCGGTTTCTCTCACTTTCTTACAAAATGTTTGCTTCCCATCCTAGTAAAGTTGAAGTCTGATGGAGTTCCTAAGGCTCAAGGTGGTAATGTTCAATGAGGGGGCACAGTAAGCTCTATTGAATTGGAAGATGAGACTACCATCTGGCATTTGTGTTTTTTATGCCACTAAACAAACTGGCAGAAACAGGGGTTACTTTATAGCCTGCAGTGATTGATCTTAGCTATCAAGGGAAACTGGGTTACTCCTATACAATGGGAGCCGGGAAGACTATTTTGAAAACACATGGAATTCTGTGAGGCAACTTCCAGAGAAAAGAGTTACTAGAAAACTATAGTTAAAAAAAAAATGAGAACCCAGTGGCTTTGGGTCGTTCAGTTGTGTAAAAGAACTGACTCTCTGAGGTTCTGGCTTAGAGTAAAGAAATATAGAATGAGTTGTACAAGGAAGCCATAGGTATCAAATTACAGCCTGTGACTAATTATGCAATCAAAGAACTATATTATTTTATTATATTTTCTTTTTGCTTATTATATGTTTACTAGAGGTCCGGTGCACAAAAATTTGTGCACTCATGGCGGAGGGGAGGGTCCCTCAGCCCGGCCTTTGCCCTCTCGCAGTCTGGAACCCCTCGGGGGAGGACCACCTGCTGGCTTAGGCCGGCTCCCCAGGGGATTGGGCCTAAGCTAACAGTCAGACATCCCTTTGG
>NW_006287706.1:1337595-1339736 GCF_000327345.1 Myotis davidii
GGGGGGGGTGTCCCTCAGCCAGTCCTGCGCCCTCTTGCGGTCTGGGACCCCTCAGGGGATGTCCACCTGCTGGCTTAGGCCTGCTCCCCAGGGGGTTGGGCCTAAGCTGGCAGTCAGACACCCCTCTGGCACTCTGGGAGCCTTCAGGGATGTCCACTTGCCAGTGGGGAGCAGGCCTAAGCTGCAGTCGGACATCCTTAGTACTGCTGAAGAGGAAGGAGAGGCTCCCGCCATCACTGCTGTGCTGGCAGCCATCAGCCTGGCTTGTGGGTGAGCAGAGCTCCCCCTGTGGGAGCCCACTGACCACCAGGGGGAAGCTCCTGCATTGAGTGTCTGCCCCCTGGTGGTCAGTGTGTGTCATAGTGACCAGTCATTCCCAGTCGTTCTGCTGTTCGGGTCAATTTGCATATTACCCTTTTATTATATCCCAGGTGCATGGGTAGGGGCTGGCTGGTTTGCCCTGAAGGATGTCCCAGATCAGGGTGGGGGTCCCGCTGGGATGCCTGGCCAGTCTGAGTGAGGGGCTGATGGCTGTTTGCAGGATGCCGATTTCCCCAGCAAGGACATCTACCCCATGAGGGTGTGGCCAGCTTGGGTGAGGGGCTGATGGCTGTTTGCAGGCTGGCCACAGCCCCTTCAGGGTAGGGGTCCCCTGGGGTTTCTGGCCAGCCTGGGTGAGGGTCTGATGATTGTTTGCTAGCCAAGCCCCTCAGCAGCGAATCCTCACCCCATGAGGGTGTGGCCATTTGGCGTGAGGGGCTGATGGCTGTTTGCAGGCTGGCCACGGCCCCCAGCCACCTAAGCTCCCAGTGGAGCCTGGCTAGAAGCAGGTATCTGGATTTATTTATCTTCTATAATTGAAACTTTGTTGCCTTGAGCCGAGGCCACAGCCGGCCAGGGCAGGCGGGAAGCTTGGCTTCCTCCATCACCAGGGCAACCAAGCCACCTGCTTGCTCCAGCTCTGTGGCTGCTGGCCACCATCTTGGTTTGGTTAATTTGCATATAGCTGCTCTGATTGGCTGGTGGGCGTGGCTTGGGGCATAGCAGAGGTGAAGTCAATGTGAATGTTTCTCTTTTAGTAGATTAGTCTAGAGGCCTTGTGCACATGTGGGGGCTGGCTGGTTTGCGCTGAAGGGTGTTCCAGGTCAGGTTGGGGATCCTGCGGGCTTGCCTGGCCTACCTGGGCAAAGGGCTGAGGGACGTTTTCAGGCTGGTCATACCCACTTCCAGGCAGGGATCCCCACTGGGGTGCCTGGCCAGCCTGGGTGAGGTGCTGATGGCTGTTTGCAGGCTGGCCAAGCCCCCCAGTGGGGACCCTCACCCCATGGGGCTGTGGCCAGCCTGGGTGAGGGCCTGAGGGTCGTTTTCAGACTGCCCACAGCCCCTTCAGGGTGGTGGAGTCCCGCTGGGGTGACTGGCCAGCCTGGGTGAGGGGATGATGACCATTTTCAGGCTGGCCATGCCCCCTGGAGACCCAAGCTCCCAGCCTCTCCTATTTTTTTTTCTGGGATTTATTTATCTTCTATGATTAAAACTTTGTAGCCTTGAGCAGAGGCCAGATCTGTCCAGGGCAGGTGGGAAGCATGGCTTCCTCCATCGCTGGGGGCAGCCCAAGTCCCCTGCTTGCTCCAGCTCCATGGCTGCTGCCATCTTAGTTGGGTTAATTTGCATACTTGCTCCTGATTGGCTAGTGGGCATGGCTGGTGGGAATGGCTTAAGCATAGCAGGGGGATGGTTAAGTTGCATGTTTCTCTTTTATTATATAGGATTACTCGCCTATGCTAACCATTTTATTCTCTTTCCTTTTTCCTTTGTTTAATATACAAGTTGTTGAAGATTCCGTCTCCAGATAACACAATAATCAGTGGAATTGCAATAAATTTGATGCATGATTAACATAAACTACAATGGCTACAATGACTGTTGTTGGAACTGTGAATTTCCTCATTTGGGAAAAATAACAAGTACTTCATTTATTAGAAGGATAGTTGTATCTGATCATGGAAGTATGAAGTGATTAATGCAAGAAAGTGTGAAAGTATGTAGAAAGGTACATACAGAAGCTAAGTATCCAAATAGGTGAACAGTGTCATTAACAATTTATTGATTTTCAACTCCAAAGCCAGCTTTCAGTTCTTTCT
>NW_006287706.1:1340029-1342923 GCF_000327345.1 Myotis davidii
TCTGCAATGTGGGGAATATGGCACCTCACAAAAGGCAGCTTCTCTAAGCACCCACTAAAAGACTCTTAAGAGGTAGAAATTATCCTGTCTCACTCAGGTGGGTTCTTATGTATCCTTATAAGAGGGAGGCAAAGGGATATTTGACAACAAAAGTGATTAAGACAATGTGACCAGGGGAAGCAGGGATTGGAGTGATGCATTCACTAGTGAATGGAGTGCTGACAGCCTCCAAAAGCTAAAAGAGCTGAGGAATGGGCTGTCCTCTAGAGTCTCCAGAAGAAACCAGCTCTGCTAACATCTTGACTTTAGGCCAGTGAAATCGAATCCTGGCTTCCAAAAGTTTAAGAGAAGACAAGGTCAGAATAAAAAGCTAACATCATATTTTACATTAATCTTCCCTGTTAAAGTTACTGTATAGTTTTTATCACCTGATAGAACTCTAGTTGATACAGCCCTGCATGAATGTGAGGGTATTTCTGATACTTCTTGACAGGGATGGAAAAGAATTCGATTTACAGATCAATGGCTGCAGATTGTGTATTTAAACTCTTCATCTGTTCCTCAAAGGGGCTATGTCTGACATGGAAGCTCCAATCAAAGATACTTCTAGATTGATTTTGTGGTACACACTTTATATGACAGGAACCACTTTGCTTTTGCAGGCTATGGACAGGTGAATCAAATGGGGTTATGAGAGGACTGCCATGCTGTTTTCCTTAAAGGTGGCACTGTTCTCTGCCATCACTCTGGAGTGTGACTTTTTCTTCCTTTTCTTAAATTTACTATCTTGGTCAGATTGAAGATCAAGATCAGAAGCTTCCATTTGATTTTGTTCACTATAATGGTTCTTATCCCACATGCCAAAAACAAATGTGAGGTTTTGACCAACTAACAAATACTTAGATTCTAATTTTACAATTTCAGAACAAGGAAATGACCACTCTGTGGGTCTATGAATGATGCCAGACTCCAATTACCTCTTAACCTCAAAATCACATACTTCCCCACTCTACTCTGAGGAAGAACATGATACTTCAGATCCCTGGGTATTAATATCAACTCAATTCTTATGTCCAATAATTCTCAGAATGTCTGAGTATTCTAATTTAGGCAGATATAGTTAATTGACTATATAGCCATTACATAATGGGGGGTACCATAATCCTTTGCAGGGTCTTTTGTAATGTATATAAGGTCTATCCTTCAGCCAGAGATTTACAAATCCATAAACTGGTTAAACCACAGACACCGAGAATGGCATAACAACTTCAATGGATCATCATCCATTCTTGATTTTTTTAAAAATTTTGTAAATTAATAAGAGCCTATTGGATGGCCATCCATTGTTTTCCCAAATTCATCATCTCTATTAACCATCTCCATACTTCTTTTGGGTCAGGCTCCTCTGGTTGCCACTTTGAACTTGAAACTCATTACAATAATTGCTCTCTTGTGAGGAAGAACATGATCCTTCAGATCCCTGGGTATTCATATCAACTCGATTCTTGTCTCCAATAATTCTCAGAATGTCTGAATATTCTGATTTAGGCAGATATGGTTAATCGACTATATAGCCATTACATAATGTGAGGTACCATAATCTTTTGCAGGGTCTTTTGTAATGTATATAAGGTCTCTCCATCAGCCAGAGATTTATAAATCCATAAACTGGTTAAACCACAGACACCGAGAATGGCATAATAACTTCAGTGGTGACTGTTTTCAGCTGGATGATCATCCATTCTTGATTTTTTTTAAAAAAAAATTTGTGAATTAATAAGAGCCCTATTGGGTGGCAATCTATTGTTTTCTCAAATTCATCATCTCTATTAACCATTTCCATACTTCTTTTAGGTCAGGTTCCTCTGGTTGCCATTTTGAACTTGAAACTCATTACAATAATTGCTCTCTTATACCTTCTGATAATTGAGCACCATGGTTTGGCCTCTATTATTTCAAGATCCTACTATCCCCATTACTAAAAGGGAGTCCAGCTGGGCACTAGCACCCGAGATCATCAGCCCCGACTTACACAGGGCAGGCATCACTGAGATTCTCATTGCTCCGGGTGCTCCTCCCTGGCCTACTCCTTATCTCTCTGATCAATAGAGAGTCTTCTGTGACCCTTTGTGGACGTTTTCTAATGGGATTTCCAACTTTAATTTAATATCTATACTAATATGCCCAATTACCTAAGCCTCTTGATCTGTTTCTCCAGTTCTCTGTTATTTTAGTGCTGGCATGTCTACATCTTTTAAGGCGGGCCACCTTTCTTGACCCACTTTTTCCCCCCAACTCCTTCTTCCTCTTATTCATTTAGTATGGACCCTTATAAGGTTCACCAGAGAGAGAACTAATTGCAGAACCAATCCAGGCCAGACCTTGCTCCAGGACATTTCCCAGATTCAGAAAGTAGGAGTCTGATGCTGATTGTAACAATGCAATAACAGTTGAACAACAGGTGATCGGCCCATGGCCCCCAGCCACCCAAGCTCCCAGTGGAGGCTGGCTGGAAGCAGGTATCTGGGATTTATTTATCTTCTATAATTGAAACTTTGTTGCCTTGAGCCAAGGCCACAGCCGGCCAGAGCAGGCGGGAAGCTTGGCTTCCTCCATCACCAGGGCAACCAAGCCTCCTGCTTGCTCCAACTCTGTGGCTACTGGCCACCACCTTGGTTTGGTTAATTTGCGAATAGCTGCTCTGATTGGCTGGTGGGTGTGGCTCGGGGTGCAGTGGAGGTGCGGTCAATTTGCATGTTTGTCTTTTATTAGATTAGACTAGAGTCCCGGTGCACAAAAATTTGTGCACTTTGTGGGGTCCCTCAGCCCGGCCTGTGCCCTCTCGCAGTCTGGAACCCCTTGGGGGATGTCCACCTGCTGGCTTAGGCCCACTC
>NW_006287706.1:1347078-1367482 GCF_000327345.1 Myotis davidii
TCTTCCTCTTATTCATTTAGTGTGGACCCTTATAAGGTTCACCAGAGAGAGAACTAATCGCAGAACCAATCCAGGCCAGATCTTGCTCCAGGACATTTCCCAGATTCAGAAATTAGGAGTCTGATGCTGATTTTAACAATGCAATAACAGTTGAACAACAGGTGATCCATTTAAAATCCAGAATAAAATTTAAAGTATGCTTCCAAAATCTGCAAGAGACTGAGAGAAACATGATAGTCAGAGGCAGAAACTGAACTGAGAAGCAATTGCGACACAGGCTTTATTTGGTCTCACCGAGAGATCTCCAGCTAGAATATACGCTCAGAGTTCTCCTTTATTTGAGGTAATGCAGTTAGGTGTTTGTATATTTCATGTTAGCCAATCATTAGGCATAGGCTTCCCCTGGAGAAAGGATACTTCATTAAAAAGTATATTAAACTTAAACATGAAAAGGTGCTCAACTTTATTAGTCATAGGGTAAGCGCAATTACACTTACAGTGAGAACCCAGTACACATTACCAGAATGCCTAAAATTAAAAAGGCTGACACACCAAGTGTTACCAAGGATGTGGAGCAATTAAGAAATCTTATACACTGCAGATATGGAAGTGAATTTGTACAACTACTTTGAAGTATTCTTTTGCAATACCTACTAAAGTTAGATAAATGCATTCTGAATGACTCAACAGTTCTAGTCTATGCCCAATAGAACTGTTGTCATATATCAACCAAAATACATATAATGGAATGTGCTCGGTTACATTATTCATAATAGCATCAGACTTCAAAGTACCTTAAACTATTCACCATCATTTGAATGGGTAAATAGATGTTGCTACATTCATATCAATAAAAACCTGGTTTAGTTAAATAGGAATCAATCATCTGCAACTATGCACAATAAACTCAAAAATATTATGTAGAAGAAAATAAGTGAAACATAAATGTGTGCATAATATTTAATTCCATTTATAAGAAGTACAAGTAACATAGAGTTACTGTTAGAACAGTACTATACTCTGTTAGAACATAGAGTATATGAGTGCCTTTTAAAGATGTGAAAAGATATATAACCTCAATAGTAATAGTACAAATAAATATTAAAATGACACTATAAAATTATTTTTCACCTATCAACTTTGTAAAAATCCTGAAGTTTGATATTAAAATATTAATTTTGCATTATTTGGAAATGTATTGCTGAAAAAAATGTAAATTGGTACTAAGCTTATAGAGGGAGATTTGCTCATAATGTGTGAAAATGTTTTCTCTAGGTCAGCATGCATAAGTATCACCTATAGAGCTCATTAAATACAAATTCCAAGTCTCAGCTCTGGAAATTTGTATATAGTAGGTCTAGGGTGCAAGTATAAAAATTACACTTCTAACAACCTCCCAGATATTACATATACTGCCTCAGGCTCAATTTCACTTTTAAGAATTTATCCTGTAGCTATGCCCTTGTGAATGTTTTTTTTTATAAGTGAAAAATTACCAATGTTGAAGAAAAGTTTGAAATATTAAATTATGAAAAACTGTGTATTGAAAAATGTCCTCGTACTGATCTCTACCAACTGTTCAGGCCCTAACTCCTCCACCTCCCCACACACATTTCAGCAAAGCAAGTAATCATTGTTGCTAATTTATTCTACCTTCTTTCATATACCTTTGTTTAATGAAAGGAAATATGAGTATGTTTTATTTTTATCCCCTTTATCAAGCAAAGTCATGGATACTATAGAGGGGTTACATATTTTGAACATTGTAAGTGTGTTTATATTTCCTATTCAAAAAATAAAGTTTTTTTTAAAGGAGTGATTATTGTAGCTTTTATAATTATTCCCTGCCACTTCAAAATGTACCACAAATTTATCAAAGTCAGCATGATTTTTATTCAGTTGCCAGATATTATTTGTTAATATTTGGTTTCATCTACTACAGAAAAATAAATTCTTAAAATTTATCACCCAAATTTGATTTCTAGTAGAATTCTTGTTTATACTAGTCAATCAGAGGTATTCAAAAAAGATTTAGAAAATGGAAGAAGTCATTATTCTCCCATGCACCTAAGACAACTTCATGGGTTTCATTCAGCAAATGGCCAATTGAGAGGTTGCACCCAGAATCCTAAGGGTTCTACTAAGACTTTTTTGAAATTACAGGTAACTGAGACAAGTGGAAGCCTCCATGCAAACATTGTTCTGCCATTCCTGAAAAAAAGCCTAACCTAAGTTTCTCCACCCTTCTAATAGGGATTAAGCCATCATTTCCCTATGTTAACCCACTTACTATACTAGTAACTAAGTAATTCACTTACTCTGTGACTTCTGTTTCTTGACTAAACCTGAATGATGCCTGCAGATAATTAGATACCATCTTATAAAATTATAAAGAAATTTTTGTTCTGCAAAATTAGAAAGAAATTTGAATACCAATGTCCTTCATTATTTGTTTCCCTGTTACATTATTCCTCTTATATAGCATAGTGCTTGTGTATGTGTAGAGAGGGTTAAAGGTGGAATGAAATTTGCATTGTCAAAAGTCATGCAAGAATATTTCACAAAGGCTAAAGGATTTTCCCCTCTATGATCTCACTGCTCTTGTAGGATAAGGGTGATAACATTTTGCACTAGGTATTGTCAAGCTTCAACCTTGTCACAGTGTTCAAATCAGAGAGAAAGAATTACTAATGAATTTAATGGAAAAATAGAACTTTTGAGAAAGATTATTTTTTAAACAGTTTCTTCATTCTAATAAATCACAGAGTAGCCTCCTCACATGTGATAGCAGTAAGATTTCCTAGGAATTGAGATAAACACAGTATTGCCTAGAGAAATGACAAAGTATTACCCTGAAATAAATGACTATTAATTACATTATTAATGCACTTATGCAATACCTGAGCCTCACCAGATGCATGAGATAAACTAGAATTATTTATAAAAAAAAACATTGAATAGTTGTTTCTAAAATTATTATGTTATTATTTCTATCTCACCACAAATCTACATTTTATGTCTGGGAGTCATGTTGAGGTCAATGGGAAAAGGATCCATGAGGATTAAATAATACTGCAAAACAGACAAAATATCAACCAACACAAATGAGATAAGTATAAATAACCACTAAAAATGAATAGTATTGCAAGCGAAATTTTCAAATTTATATTCACCTTGTTAGTTTAAATTTTAAACTTTCCTTGGAATCCATATTACCTGAGTCCTTCAACATAGTCTTGTCACTATTTTATTAATATTTAAGGACAAAATCTTCAGCGTTTTCAGAGCATCCTGTTAGTGACAGAGAGCCTAGAAAATCTATGTTTCTCCCAGATCTATTTGGTTTCATGCCTTGTTTCCAAAATTGTACATTTATGTTTGATTCTTACATCTTATAAATGCATCATCTTCCCAAAGAGTTTTGCCTCTTTCATTTTTCTTCTTTATTTAATCAATGAAAGTAATTTATGTCTGTTATTCCTGTTTAGAGAAACATTAGAGGATTAATGCATTGCATAGTACATGCTCCAACTTAAATTGAATATTACATATCCATGTCTTAAAAGTTCTCAACATGAAGTTCTTCCAACTAGCTGTGTACCTCGTACGTCTGCATAAGTTCTTGTTACTTGTGTCTTACTGACTTTATTTCTCTTCCCTCTACCCTGCCTCAAATATCTCACAAAAGTTTTTCCTTTTCCTCTCTTTATGTATTATCTTTTTTAAAAAAAAAAAATCCTCACCCAAGGATATTTTTCCACTGATTTTAGAGAGAGTGGAAGAGAAAGGAAAAGGCAGAGAGAAATATCCTTGTGAGAGAAACACATCAATTGGTTGCCTCCTGTACATGCTCTTACCAGGGCCCAGGAGAGGTAGGACCCTGCAACCGAGGTACCAGCCCTTGACTGGAATCAAACCCGGGACCCTTTGGTCCACAAGCCAATGCTCTATCCACTGAGTCAAATGGGCTAGGCTCTTTATGAACATCTTGAACTCTCATTAATTTCATGTGTAAAAGAGTTTCAATTTTTTCCCTAAGTCTCAACTATTTCTTGGAATACCTAAAGATACAAATCTATTAAGGTGGTCTCCTAAACAAAGCAAAATCTACTCAGGACCTTTTCATTAAGAATTTAGATATTCTAATTTCTAGTATTTTGTTTCCTCTGCCCCCAAATAAGGCAGGGCTGCAACCACTTACCAGAGTAAATTCCTAAGCTATGTGGAAATTTTATTTTTTGCCTTGTGAATGTAGGACTGATTCTATGTAAAGTAATTTAAGGTAATCAATTCTATTCTAAAGGAAGTCATATGTTAACTTGTCACAAGTATCTTGACCTTTTCTTTTTTTTTCTTTCAAAAAATTCTTATCATTACTGTTATTTCTCCTGGAAGAATTCTATAAAATACATTCCCTAAGAGACTGTACCACTATCACTTTCCAAACTAAGGCAATACAAAGACCACCCAGCAAGGAAGGAGGAGGGAAGGGGATGGTGCACTACTTAAAATACATTGACTCTATATATTTGCATCACTTAGGGAAGAAGCATAACTCTGATCCATACAACCAGGGCAATCACATAAATGAAAGTCAACCAAAGCACATTTCATTCGAGTATGGCAAGAAAAACAGTAGGCCAAAAAGAAAAGAATCCATCTAGGACTCCTGCTAATTACAATACAGGACAGATCATTCAAATTTCAGTCTTGCAAGGATCACAATCATAAGATTTTTTAAAAATTAACTTTGAATATTAGACAGTATGCTGAACTACAGGAAGAACAGCTTTTTTCCCCTTCTGCTCTTACCTTTATCTTACATGTAAGACTGTGAGAGTAGCCAACACTTCAACATCTCAAAATGTTCTTTATTGTAAAGTCCTCCTTGTCACCATGATGCTTCAGTGTGTATATGTGATTAAAAAATGATTTTGGTTTTAATTAATTAACTAATAATTTAGAAGAATGTTGGAAAGATTTCCTCCAATTATAGTAATGAAGAATATATCTGTGCCCTGGCCAAGTGGCTCAGTTGGTTGTAGCATCGTCCCATACACCAAAATATTGTAGGTTTGATTCCCAGGAAGGGCACATACCCAGGATGCAGGCTTGATCCACAGTTGGGGAACTTATGGGCGGCAATGGGTCGATGTTTCTCTCTCTCACTGTCTTTCTCTTTCTCCCATCCTCTCTCTAAAATCAATAAACACATCCTCAGGTAAGGATAAAAAATATTATACTTGTCACTCAGTTGACATTTTTGTCCAAACATTTTAGAGCACATTAAAAATATTTTCAAGAAAAAAGGAGTTGGAAAGAAGTTCAAGAAAACAGCATGCTTAGATGTAATAGTCCCGACCAATCTCTCTCAAAGCAATTTCAGTAGTTAAAAAAACAAACAAACTATTGATTTCAGAGAGAAAGGGACCTGGAGAGAAATAGAAACATAAATGATGAAAATCGTTGATTGGCTTCCTCTTGCATGCTCTACACGGGGGTTGAACCCACAATGTGGGCCTATGCCCTTACTGGGAATTGAACCATGACCTACTGGTTCATAGGTTGACACTCAATCACTGAGCCACACCAGCTGGGCAATTTTAGTAGTTTTAATCAGAGGTAATTTTGAACTGCAATTTGTCTCATTTGTATAAAACATTTAAAATTTTAATATACCCATTTACCTTTGCTGGTGTCATTGTTGGCATCATCTCTTGGGTTTTCACATTTATTTTCATTTTGTTTTTACTTCTAAAGATCTGTTTTTTACTTTTTCCCTCCATATCTGTATTTCCTGATGATCTATTTTGCCTTGTTCTTATATTTTTTTTCTCTGGGTCTATAAAATACGTTCTGCTTTTATTTCTTTTTGAGTTACTTTTGATTCCTGCTTCCAACTTGAAATCCCTTTCTTTCCTTCTACTTAAAAAGAATAATTATTAACATTTTTGTTTCTTCCCAATAGAATATATTTTCTGTTTGAATATTATTTTAATCAACCTCTATAATGTAATTCTAGACTTGATATTTAAATTTATAACTGTAGTCTCAAAAGTACGTTATACAATATTTCTGGAACAAATAAATAATTTTTTTGGCCCTGGCTTGTTTGGCTCAGTGGATAGAGCATGGGCTTACAGACTCAGGGGTCCCAGGTTCGGTTCCGGTCAAGGGCATGTACCTTGGTTGTGGGCACATCCCCAATGGGGAGTGTGCAGGAGGCGGCTGATCAAAGTTTCTCTCTCATCGATGTTTCTGGCTCTCTATCCCTCTCCCTTCCTCTCTATAAAAAATCAATAAAATATATTTTTTAAAAAATACCTTTTTTGGTTTTTTATTTGTGAAATGTATAATAGTTAAATTGAATCCTATTCAGTAAAGTTTAAGTAACAAAGTACACATTAAATAGGCTTGTGTTAAAACAGACTTTATATAAATCTGATTTTCTTAGGATTTCTTAGAAACAATTTAATAAAGGTAATAAATTGATGCCTACTTAATGGATATAATATGAAGAGAGATTCTAACAAATTTATACTCAAGAATAAAAAATAATGAAGGCATGGTCTCATTTTGCTTTAGTAAAAGCCTCTGTCCTTTATCCTGGGTCTATGAATTCTAGAGGCATTTCTTCTGAATTCATTCATAAGGTAACATTATATTTAGCATTGATTACTAAAACTTTTTCTATTTAGAAATCATATTGGCCTATCTTTGTAGAATTATCAATTTGCCCTGTTCTTTTGATTTTTGTCAGTGCTTTTCCCATTAAGTAGTTTTATACTTCATCCAGGGTAGTGCATGCTAATATGTTTCAGTTTAGTTTTTTTCCTTCCTTAATTTCTTATGAGTACAGGGTACACATTAATTATATCTCTTTTGAAGTACAGTCACAAGTGCCTTAACAACAAGGATAAGTTCTGAGAAATGTTTCAAGGAGTTTCTATCATAGAGTGCACTTACAGAAATCTAGATGATATAGTCAATCATCAACTCTACACTTAGCCTACTGCTCCTGGGCTATACACCTGCACAGCATGTGACTGTACTGAACAGTATGGGCAATAGTAAAACAATGATCAGTATTTATATATCTAAACATATCTTAACACAGAGCAGGTATGATAAAAATATGGTATAAAAGATTAAAAAATCAGTCTTGTATAGGGCACTTACTATGAATGAAGTTTGCAGGACTGGAAGTTGCTCTGGGGAGTCAGTGAGCGAGTGGTGAGAGAATGTGGTGACAGCCTAGGCTATACTGTATACCACTGAAAACTACATTTAGGCTGCACTAAATTTAAAAAGTATTTTTCTTCAATAAAATTTAACTAACTGCATAACTATTTTTACTTTAGAAACTGAATGTTTTTAACTTTTTGACTCCTTTGTAATAACACAGCTTAAGACACAAACACATTGTACAGCTGTACAAAATATTTTCTCTCTTTTCATAAAATAAGTCTATACGTTTTTTTCTAGTTTTTATTTGATTTTTACTTTTTAAACATTTTCTTATATAAAGTAAGACACAACACACAGTAGTGTAGACCTACACAGAGTCAGGGTTACCAATATCTCTGTTATCCATCTCCACATCTTGTCCCACTGAAACGTTTCCAGGGGCAATGAGATGCATGGAGTCATCATCTCCTATGATAGCTATTCCTTTTTCTGAAATGCCTCTTTAGAAGGAGTCATACTTTTAATAATTATGTGCATGGAGGTTTGCTTGGTTTGTTTCTGTTTTTCATCGTAGATTTGTTTGTAAACAGAGACACACCGTGAACATTCCTCTCTATTATGAAAAACCTTTTGGTGATGGGGTCCATGTTTTTTAAACTTTTTAATGAGCTAGTTGAAGTTTGCAAAAATATCTGCTAAACCCTTCACTGTGAACTTTCTTGGGGGTTCTTCTTTTTTCTGCTGCCATTTCCTTTTCTTTTGCCTCTTCTTCTGTTCCAATTCCAACAACTCCTCACTAGTTAATTCCTCAGGAACCACCTCGAGGAGCTATTCAATAAAGCCCCCATCCACATCCAAGTTAAAGTTGTTTGCCATGTCAACCACAACCTTATTTGTTTTTGCAAACTCCTTATCCTTAGCAAATCCTTTGAAGTCATGGATGAACCTCTGGAGTGTCTTCTTCCTGATGCCATTCACACTCCCTGGTGACATCACGTCAAGCCCAAGAAGGGTTCTTGATGCAGTTATAGATGTAACCCATCCAAAATTGTATCAGAGCCTTCTCATTATTTTTTTCTCAGTTTCAGCAATAGCCTGAGCAAAGGGTCTCCTCAAATAGTCAGCCTTAAAATTTACTATAGCACCTAATCCATTGATAAGAACAAAGAGGTGGTGTTTGAAGAGAAAAGCTCCACTTTGATATGGGATAAAGATCATCAACGGAAGGAGGATGTCTGGAGCACTAGTAATAAAGAAAATATTGAAAGGTATGAACAGTTCTCCATTTTGCAGCATAGGTGGGCACCTTGGAAGAGGTCCTGGGTGTGTGTGCTTGTGGGTATGTATAAAGGCCCCAGGTTGCTCACTGTGCCAGATCACAAAGGGTTTCAATCTGTAGCCTGAATAAAGCATTTCCCCCATGCAAGAATGTTATCGGTCCTTATAAGCCTTAAAACTTGACATTGACTTGGGCCTCCTTATGGAGGAAAGTCCTTTCAGGCATCTGTTTCCAGAATTGGGAGTTTTCACCCATATTAAGTATTGCTCTGTAAGTAATTTTCCTTCACAATCAATTTACCTAAAGCTTCCAAAAAGTGTTCAGCTACCTTCACACCAGCACTCACAGGCTCACCACTTACTTTCATATTATTATGTAATGAATAATGATTCTTGAATCATTTAAACCACCTAGAATTAGTAATAAATTTAACACCATATTTAGGCTCAGCCTTTTCTTTCAATATGACAAACTTTTTGCTTTGGCCATAGTTGTCATGGTGCTATGAGGCATACATTTCTGTTTCTGGTTTTTAACCAAAGTCATTCAAATTTCTTCATGTCCAATATAAGCTAAAGTCAGAAACAAATTTTGAAACACAGTGTAATTGGATGACTCCCTTCATAAAGACTAATGCCCACAGCTTGTGCATAAATTAGTCATTTATTCTTCCAGAAAGTTTCTGTAAGTAAGTAAGGGTAGGTCTTCTGTGGGGTATAGGATCTACTGGTGGATTTTTAAAAAAACAAAAACATGTAGTTCTCTTGTAATCACTTCTAAAGGGCAAGTCCTTATTTGAGAAGGAGTCAATTTAGTTAATACTTGGCTTCTACACAATAAGTCCTATCTGGGGTGAAATGGTGCCCTTGGAAGGAAAGACATTTTTAGAAATGCTGAGGCTTTCCAAGTGAGACTTACATCAGTCTGTGGGACAGATGAGCAGTGTTCCCAATACACCAGTGCATTTTCCTACGTGCAAAACCTCCAAGTATTTTCCTGAAAAATATAAATATTATTAATATCCTCACTGCCCCTATTTATCCTAGGTATTTTGTGTATTGCTCTCCCTTTGGCACTACACATCAGCATTTTCTATTCTGGTAGCTAAACATTCACTACTATCACAATCAGACCCTACTCGAAGAGAGAGGGTCTGTTTGAAGCAGCAGGGCATTCTGATAAAATTTCAGAAAAATATTATATTCCTATCTTAGCCTATGTGAATTTGTGAGGCACCTTGGGTGATTCACCAAGCAGTATACTCTACCCAGTAGTCATTTCCTTTTCATCTAGGGTCGTGTCATTCCAACAAGAGGACCATAGTATCTGCAAACAAAAATTAAGCATGAATCTATGATTCTTTATGACCAGACTGTCAACCAGAAGATGTATCATTCACATGGCATGGAGTGACAGATAGAAAATTTAAAAAGCATCATACCAAGAAACAGTTAAATCTCACATTTTAAAAATATGTCTATGTAAATCCACACCCATCAAATCATGATTACTATCTGGGAATTGGCCAAGAAAAAGTGATCCCTTTCTTAAGAGAGCTATATTCTAACCAAACTACCTTGTTCATGTGTGTGGGCCAGGAAGAGGTTACAGAATACAGTCAGGAAACTTCTGAGTCAATTTTTCAGGAGGAAATTTTTAAAAGTCAACAATATCAGAAGTATGAAGAAGATAGGAAGTATGGAAAGCCAATCGAGTACCTTGACTTTCAGCCCAGTTCTGGGTGATGCTTGTTATAAAAGGTACACTATTAAAAGACCAAAGACTGTCTAGAAAGCTGAAAACATAACACAGGTTAGCTTCAAGTGCCACAAGCATGTGAGCAGAATCAGCTGATTGGACTGTAATAACAGCATGATTACTTGAACATGTATCAACAGCAGTATAACATCATTAATGACCCTGCCACTGATTGAAAGAGTCAATGTCAGGAGCATATAGGTCCAAAACCTGTATGTTCTGGCCTTTGCTATAAGAGAAAAAATTCAAATTTGGCATGAGTCATAAGACTTTCATGCAGCTGTAGCCTCTGCATGAGAAACATAAAGTCCTTTATTTTTTGTTCATTTTATCATGGTGGCTACCTTGCCAAATCTGGTATGATGATGAATCCAGGAAGGAATGCTTGTAATCTGCTGTGTACAGGCTCAGTCAGCAGCTAGATGCCAGATGGCCTCATCAGAGAATGAGCCTGTACCAGGCATCTACATGAGTGACCACACTGATTAGATCAACAGCTGCGACTTGCCTCCCCAGTGTGTAGCCCCAAGCAAGAGTGTCTTTAATATGCTAATCTGTAGTTTTCCAAGTGGGAGATTAGGCCATTGGTTTAACAACCCAAGAATTAGTAAAATTAAACAAGATTCATCAAGGAATATTGACCAGAGCAATGATAATTCTTTGAGTTCTGCCCAACAAGCAGACCATTTACACCCATTTTTAGTTCTGCTCAGCTGGCACTGAGTTTGAATAGTCATACCAATTCAATGGATGCCATCTGGTTTCAGCTTGGTGGAATCATCTCTAGACTGAGATCTGGCACCCAAGGGAATATTTATCAGTGACATGAAGATCTCAATGAGCAACCAGCTTTGCTGTAGATGGCAAAGTCACGGACAAGGATTCTCCCAAACACTAGCTTGCAGTTTGTTTACTTTCTCATGTATAGTCTAGATACCACTGGGAACAGGCTGGCTGGTCCTTTACACAGGACATTTATTTTTAACAGCAAGACTTCCTGGCTCCTCCCCATTTTATTTGTCATTGAGTTTGAGTTGATTCACCCATAATGGAAATATCAGAACAGAGAGTTAGCCTCCATGTGTTAGGCATTCAAATTCAACAGAGCCCATTAGCAAGCTAATAATGGCTTTTAAAAATCAGTGTACCTATATCAGAAATTTAAACCTTGTAAGGAGAAGCCTGCCTTCACTTTCCAGAGTTTCCAGCAAAGTCATTAGTCATGGAGACTGGTATCTTGAAGGTGTCATTGGTGTTGTAAGGCCCAAATATCCTAGCACTTCTTTTTATTCCCAGTCGTGACAATTCCCTCTGTCACTTATGGGGCCAAGAAGTATTAGCATATAACACATTAACTCCTACTATACGTTCATGTGAACAAGAAATAAAAACAGTATATTGAATTAGCTTATAAGCTCACACTCAAATTGTCAACTTCTTTTCTCCACTGAGAACCTTGTCTAAATATCAGTTTAATTTTGGTACCCCTTTCTACCCAAGGGACCAAACAAAGTGGTGACTTGGATGTGTATATCCAGACAAAGCCATGATTTATTTCTTTCCCCAAAATTCTCCTGTATGTTCAAAAGGATATATGACCTCGAGACTCCTTGGATTCCAGGAAACCTTAGCTTCATAAGTACTCAATTTCTTTCTTAAAACATCTGAAGATGGAATAGTGGGGAAGGAAGGGATCAAGGGATGTGAAGAAGAAACAATTAGGAGCGCAAGAAATTGGCAAATACAAAATTTGAATGGGTCATTTATGTGCCTATTAACTTTACCACAGATAATAACATAAGCTTGTGTGGATTAAAAGATTGGTTTAAATTTTGACATCTTCAATAAATGAAGAAGAGTTATCAGAGAGTTATTTCTAGATTACTTTAAATCCTTCACTTGATAGAATGAAAAATTCCAAGGCATCTGTTCCCTTAGTCAGTCCATGGTACTATCTATATAATAAAAGCCTAATCAACTGTTACAGCAGAATGACCAGAACAACTGGTCAATACGATGCGCACTGACCACCAGGGGGCAGATGCTCAATGCAGGAGCTGCCCTCCGGTGGTCAGTGCATTTCTACTGGGGGAGCGCTGCTCAGCCACAAAGCAGGCTCACCACTGGTAAGCGCAGCAGCGGTGGCAGGAGCCTCCCTCAACTGTGCAGCAGCACTAAGGAGCAGCGAGCTGAGCAGTAAGGAGCAGTGAGTAGGTGGATGGTAAGGAGCAAGGGGTTCTGACTGCAAGGGGGCTCAGGCCAAGCTGAGGGACCACCCCAGTGCACAATTTTCATGCACTGGGCCTCTTGTGTTTTGGACATAAAGCGAGTGTGGAGTTCTGATCTATGGTTTCATTATCCTGGAAGGGAAGCAGTCAGAGAGGGATGAAGCAGATCTCAGGGAGTATGAGAAACCTCCAACATGGAGGGTTGAGTATATAGTCACAAAGGACCTGTTTAGGTTGGGAAACAGAAATTCTAGGCCTAGGGAATACAGTCCCCCTAAATAGTCTATTGGGAGAATGCTGAGATTCTGGGGAGGGGCAGTTCCCCAACCATGGACAGAAGACATTGCACTGCCTTAGGGGTTATTAATGCAGGGGATTCTATGGTGTAAACTTTTAGTGTGTTGCACATGTCTGTATAGGAGTTTTTTAAAAAATATATATTTTATTGATTTTTTTACAGAGAGGAACGAAGAGGGATAGAGAGTTTGAAACATTGATGAGAGAGAAACATCAACAGCTGCCTCCTGCACACCTCCCACTGGGGATGTGCCTGTAACCAAGGTACATGCCCGTGACCGGAATCAAACCTGGGACCTTTCAGTCCGCAGGCCCACACTCTATCCACTGAGCCAAACCGGTTTGGCATTGTTGATGTTTTATGTCTCTTTGGTGTTTGTTTAATTTTTTTTTTTTTTTTTAATGATAGAGCAAGTCCCACTTTGGGGAAGCCCAATTATGTGTGGTGAGGCTGAACATATGTCAGAGACTACAGGAAAATCAGAGCAGCTGCCAAGAATTTTTAATCTTGGGGACTCTTCCTGTTCTCCCCCTCAGGGTGTTAGCCACTAGAAATTCTTAGCTGGTGAGATTTCTGTCTGTGAGTCTAATGTAATGTTGGTTTTCTATCTTTTGGGGACTTAGGTTTGCTCTTTCCTGGTTTATGAATATAGGGACAAAGATTACATGAGGAAGTTGGGGTTACAGGCATGGAGAAGTGAGTTAGCTATACAGGCTGGTTTGGGCAAAAAGATTAATGCTTCCATGATAATGGGCAGTTCTTGAATGAGGATAGACCACATTCCAAGGTTGACTCCCAGATCCCGGGGGCATGGGACTCCCAGCCATGTTAGTATGTCCTTTCTTTGAACAGAAAGGTCAATCATGGTTAACAGCATAATTAATATTTCCCATAACCATAACTAGTCCCCAATGTTCTGTTTTTCCCCATAACACTGGAGAAACAGATCTGCAGAAGTACCCTCTAGCAGTGAAGTGGGGGCACTCCTGTTTTTATAAAGAAAAATAAGACAGTACTTTCACATTGAGTTATTCCTCTTACAAAATTGAGAAGGGAAATGCTTAAGGTAATAATTGGCTTTAAAATCTCAAAGTTGTTATGATAAATAGATATAACTAAAATGAAGGATTTATGATAAATCTTTTCAGTAATAATTATAAATATCTCTATATATATAAAAGCCTAAGCACAAATGACCGGTTGACCGGTTGCTATGACAACGTACTGACCACCAGAGGGCAGATGCTCAATGCAGGAGCTGTCCCCTGATGGTCAGTGTGCTTCCACAGCCAACCGCCGTTGGTTGGCCAACCTCCTGTGGCCCCTCCCCCTGGCCAGCCGGTCCCAATTGACCCTGATCACTGTCCAGGCTTAGGGACTCCACCTGTGCACAAATTCGTGCTCTGGGCCTCTAGTGTTAATAATAAAAGCCCAGTCACTCAAGAGCAGATTGATTATGCTCTCTGTTGGAGAAAGGGGCCAGTTGTCCTTCTCCCTGTAGAAGTAGAGAAGCCTAAAAGAGAACAAGGGCAGTCAGAGAAGGGGGATACTTGTCCTGCCTTCCCCCCCCTATGTGACTGGGGGACAATCTGAAGGAACATTCAAGGTGGTGCTTTACAATCCCAGTCTCCCCCTCAGGAGGAAGGCTGTCCGGATAAGGCTCCAACTGGCCCTGAGGCCTCTGCACTATCAGGAACCAGCTTTTCTAGGTTACAGAAGGAGTTGGAGCAGTGTAAAAATAAATAAATAAATAAGAATTAAAACCTCTGCCGGAAGACCCATGTGGCTTAGCTGACCAGCTAGCTCGACCCATTTTGGGGCCCACAATTGTGTACATAAACCCGAATTAATGTCTATCTTGGGAATACTATTCTCAGGAAAAGAAGGGGGAATGATTTGAAGGTCAGGTATGGCTATTTGGGAAAGGGAGCATATGGGTCACAGAGAAAAAGGAAGGGAACCCTCACTGAGCCTTTAGATCCCAAAGCCACATTCTCACCCCTTCCCCAAAAACAGTTTCTTTACTTAACATCTAGCTTCTGTCAGAAGCTGAGCGCAATATCACCCACACCTTAGCATGTTATCACTAAGGAAAAATGTGGCAGTTTTGAATCCAAGCAGCTAGAGATCTGGGAACAGGCTGCAGGGCCTTCTCCCTCCTCTCCCTGACCTTTTCCCCAGCCTCACATGCCTATACATAATTTTTCAAAGTCTTTGATAAATTAAAGGCTTTGGAGCATTGCTGGGTTAAATGATAAACACCTAGGTATTTTTAAATAACAGGATACTGAAACATTAATTAATCTGAGTTTTCCTTGTATGGAGAATCTAGAGGATAGATTTGAATCTATTAATTAAATAAAAATGTGACTGTATTACTAATCTTAGAAATGCTAAGTAATTAACTTGCCACCTAAAATTTAAGATTTCTAAAAGTTAAAAATTCTAGCTAATGGAAAAGAAATTATATAGTTTTGGTAATAGAAAGCATGAGGTATGGAGATGCATTATTGAAATAATTAGTAAATTAAATTATTCTAAAACTAAATGAATAAAATATTTATAAAAACTATAAATGTATTGTGAAATCTTAAAGGGAAACTCTAGGTAGATGAATCTAAGGTAGGCTAATACAGAATTTGTTTAGACCTTTTCCAGGGAAAAAGTTTTCTGTTAAAAGGGAAAAGGTTTTTCCTGTATTTGCCCAGGAAGCAAAAGTTCTATAAATTATTGGAATAATTATATATTATGATATTTTAATAGATACTTAATTGCTTAAAAAAGATCTTAATTGTGGAACTGAAGTTTTACTAGCTTAGGTTTGTGTTTAACTTTGAATGCTATGTAATCTTTTGGTAGGATGGGTTTGACAACCTTCCTAGGGGTTGAATTTTAAGAAAAGTGGTGTTGTTTTTTTTGTTTGTTTGTTTGTTTGTTTTTACCTAGAATCAGCTGTAGGTGACTCCAATAGGTCCTGGAATGCCTCAATATTTTCCTACAATGGAGACTAGGGGCCAATTTCTTAAGAATGATGCACTGGGTATCTCTTCTTTAATTTCTCTCAGATTAGAAGGCCTCCTGACCCAAGGCCCTCTTGAGTTTCCAGTTCATCGCCATCGATTGGGAGACTACGTTTGTTCTAATCAAGATTTGGAAGTGAAGCAAGTTGGAACCCTCCAGGGAAGGACCCTACCTATCTTGCTTACCACAGAGATTGCTGTTAGGACTGCTGAGCAAGGTTGGACCCATCACACACGAGTTAAGGGCAGACACACCTCAACATGAACAGCCATACCAGGACATATCCCCTTGAAACTGACACTAAAAACTGTGAGCTGTCTTAATAACCATCATGTACTGAGTTCTATTTGCTTTAGGGATCTGGAAAATTGCAGGGGTTTACAATGTGGCCTGGAAAAATGTGTACAATCTGAATCATGCTTACCCAGTTAAGTTATTGGTTAGAGGTAACTCAAATGATTTGGATATTTCAGCCTTTAGGTCAAAAGATTGGCTAGGTTTAGATTTAGGAATAGATGACACAGGACAAGATCCCCTAGGCCACTGCCACCACCATACAAATAGAAGTATGATATAAGGGAACGAATGCCTGGGTGGAATGGATTAAATAGTCTGTATGCGCCCTAAATAAAAGCAACTGTTATGCTTGTGCAGCAGGAAGCCTAGAGGCCCAAGTGGTCCCATTACCATTCAGATGGACCTCAGACAGTAATGGGATGGAATGCGTGTTTGCCTTGTACCAGGAGGAAACCGCCCGGGGCAATGCTTCCTGTACGACTCTCTCCCTGTTGTTCCCATCCAACAGAGGTAAAGAGCAAGACCCCCAAAATGATCTGGCCCTGTCCTCTGATGTAAACTATACCTCCTGCCTCTCAAGGGGGGGAACGGTACTCGGAGTTTATGAGAAATTTATCCAGATGCATAAATGGCTAACTGTCCTTAGAAGCCCATCATGCTGCACTGCCGATACCCAGTGCTGATGTTTGGGTGTCATGAGGGACCCTATCTTGTGGCCTTGCCCAGCAAATGGAGTGGAACTTGTGCTCTGATACAACTGGCTATCCCTTTCACGTTGGCATATCGTAAACCTTTTCCAACGGACAGACAGACTAGGAAGAGGAGAGAGAGTCCAGAGGGGCTCCTTTGATTCCCATATGTACACAGATTCTATTGGGGTTCCAGGAGGAGTGCCAAGGAGTTTAAGGCTGGAAATCAGATTGTCACAGGCTTTGAGTCTGTCCTGTGCTGGTAGCCACTGTGAATAAGAATGTGGTGGGTTAATTATATTTACTAGAACCAGCAAAGGCTTGTTAAATATACTCGAGATGCAGTTAAAGAGATAGCTGAACAGCTAGATGCCACAAGCAGGATGACCTGGGAGAACAGGTTGGCCTTGGATATGATACTGGCAGAAAAAGGATATGTGTAATGTTGTACATTCATCCCTGACAACGCAGCAGACCGACCATCACTGAGGCCCTAAGGCATCGGCAGCGTTAGTGACGAGTGAGCTGGAACCTGGGATCGAGGGTCTTACTCTGATTCCCTAGAGCAGTGATGGCGAACTCATTTTTTTGGTTGATTTTTCTTTGTTAAATGGCATTTAAATATATATAATAAATATCGAAAATATAAATCTTTGTTTTACTGTGGTTGCAAAGATCAAAAATTTCTATATGTGACACGGCACCAGAGTTAAGTTAGGGTTTTTCAAAATGCTGACACGCCGAGCTCAAAAGGTTCGCCATCACTGCCCTAGAGCAATGGTTTGAAAGTGTAAGGGACCGATGGTGTGCATATTCACCTCTCTGCTTAGGAGTTACAGTGATGGGATGTTACATCATCCCATGTGTTATCCAAAGGTTAACTGAAATCACATGGACCAAACAGCAAAATAGTTTGCTCCTAGACACTGTAGATCATGAAAGTCAATGAATATTAGCCAAGTTTAAAGAAAAAAGTTTAGATAAAAAAAAGCGGGGGGGATTGTGAGAATGAACAAGCCATTTTTTCTGTCAAAGAACAGTTTAAACAGCCGCCATTTTGGACTGCGTGATTGGCAGCTGCCATGTTGGCCGCATGACTTGCAGCTCCCATGGGGGCCACAATCTTGAAAAGGCAAAAGCCTACCCCTCCCTTTGAATTAGCCAATCAGGAAAGACTGCGTCTGAGCTCCAATCAAGAGTAAGCGGCAGGTCACGTGCATCAAGATGAAAAAGCTGAGAGTACTGACCGCTCAGTGTGCATGTGCTGCCAGACCATGTGCTGTGCCCCTCCTGCAGGAGTAAAATATTGCCTTGCTGCCTGGCTCCCAAGTATGCTTTGTGTTCTACCAGGACCCCCTGAATTTGGGGATCACCTTATTTCTTACAGCATCCAATGTTATGGATGGATGGATGGATATACTTATGTATGTATATACACACATATATACATATACAAACACATACAGATAATATATATATTTTGTATATATTTATATATATATATATATATCCTATATAATAAAGACTAATATACTAATTAGATGGGATGATGGAATGACCTTCTGGAGTGACCTTCTGGAACAACCTTCCTGAACAACCTTCTAGAGCGACCAGTGGGCAGGGCCATGGGGCTGCATGGCCATGAGGCAGTCTGGGCTGGAAGGGCCGAGCCCCTTGCATGGATTTTGTTCATTGGGCCTCTAGTATATATATCACATATACACATCCATAAATATACCTCATATATATAATAGTTTGCCTCTATGCAGTGGCCTGACATCAGTTTTGAGAAAATAAATTTCAATTCCAGATTTTATAATATGGACAGGGTACAAAAGTGCACAAAGTATTTTACTCTTTTATTAATGGATAAATAAAAAGGTAGTTGCATAAATTACTTCTAATTGCATATTAATGTACTGTAGCCATGAACTAGTACCTTAGGGTAAAAAAATACCTTGGACCATAAAAAACAAACACTAAAAACCCCACAATTGATTTTGTTATACTATATGACTTACACATTTTTTGATAAAATGCGATTTGTGTCCCATAAGCATAGTATTTTTAAATATAGTTAATGTTTGATTAATTTGAAGGAATATTAGAGCATTTTAAATCAAAAGATTTTCAAATGTGCAAAATGTAATTTTTCTTTTTCATAAACTTGTAGGATTCTTCAATTCCCTATTCTCAGTTAAAAAAAGAATTCTTTCCTATCTCATCCTACTGTTTTCTTTTTCTAAGTTCCTTTTTCATTGAAGTACAATTTACTTAAAGTAAAACTGATTTTTTGTTGGATAGTTTTATGAGTTTTGACATACTCATGTGGCCTTGTAACCACAATCAAGATGAAGATCAGTTCTATTATCACTAAACTTTCTTTGTGTGCTTTTGTAGCTATTTCTTCTCCCCAGACACTGGAAAATACTTATCTGCTTTCGGTCACAATAATTTGGGTTCTTCAAAATGTCACATAAATGGAATAATTCACTTTTTAGACTTCTGAGTCTGGAATCTTTCATTTAGCAAAATGCACTTGAGACTAAAGGATACTTTTGAAAAGCTTTTTGTTGTTTATTTTTGAGTATTACTCCATTATATGGGTATATCAAAGCTATAAAAGCAATTGGGTTTTATTTATTTGTTTACTATTTCTGGTGATTAAAAATAAATATTTTCCTATGAATGCAAATTTTCATTTTTCTTGAGTAAATATTTAGGTGTGAAATTGCTGGGTCATATGGTAAGTATATATATTTTTTAAAAAATTGCAATACCATTTTCCAGAGTGACTGCCCATCAGTAATGTTTGAGAATTCAAGTAGTTTCATATCCTTAACTGTATATTACTTTCAGTGGGCAGGCAGAATGTATATTTTTATTCCAACTGTACATTTTGCCTAAAACAAATAAATTCTTACCTTGTAAATTTTCTCATATAGAAATCCATAATCACAGCATTCTATATAATAAAAGGCTAATATGCAAATTGTTCCCATGGGCGGGAGTTTGACCTACCGAGAGTTACATGTGCGCTGACCACCAGGGGGCAGCATGGAACATGGTGGGAATCGGCAATGTGACACTGGCAGTGGGTGGAAGTGGAGGCTCCTGAGGAGCACCGGACCGTGGCGGAATGGTGGAGCAGGTGAGCGGGCAACACCAGGCCAAGGTGGGTGTGAGTGGGGGCCCCCCCAGTCACCCCACCAGTCACCCCACAGATTGGCCCTGGTTGCCAGCCAGGCTAGGCACCCTACCCTTGCATGAATTTTATACACTGGGCCTCTAGTGTTCATATAAAAAATTAGAAAATCAATTTACATTTCCCTGATGATTAGTGACATTGAGTATCTTTTTATATGTCTATTGGCCATCTGTAGGTCCTCTTTAAATAATGAGATATCTCCTCACACCTGTCAGAATGGCTATCATCAATAAATCAACAAATAATAAGTGTTTTAAGGATGTGGAAGAAAGAAATCCTCACGCACTATTGGTGGGAATGCAGACTAGTGCAGCCGCTGTGCAAACAGTATGGATTTTGCTCAAAACATTACAAATGGAGCTGCCTTATGACCCTGTGATTCAATTTCTTGGAATTTATCTAAAGATACAAAACACTAATTGGCAAGAATATATACAC
>NW_006287706.1:1371944-1395688 GCF_000327345.1 Myotis davidii
ATGAAAGAGGATTACAGGCCAATGTCCCTCATGAACATAGATGCCAAAATCTTCAACAAAATCTTAGCAAATCTGATCCAGCATTCCATCAGAAAGATCATACACCATGACCAAGTAGGAATTATCCCAGGGATAGAAGGACGGTACAATATCCGCAAATCAATAAACGTGATACATCACATAAACAAATTGAAAGAAAAAAACCACATGGTCATATCAATTGATGCAGAAAAAGCATTTGACAAAATTCAACACCCATTCTTGATAAAAACTCTCAGTAAGGCGAGAGTATTGTTCCCATGGGCGGGAGTTTGACCTACCGAGAGTTACATGTGCGCTGACCACCAGGGGGCAGCATGGAACATGGTGGGAATCGGCAATGTGACACTGGCAGTGGGTGGAAGTGGAGGCTCCTGAGGAGCACCGGACCGTGGCGGAATGGTGGAGCAGGTGAGCGGGCAACACCAGGCCAAGGTGGATGTGAGTGGGGGCCCCCCCAGTCACCCCACCAGTCACCCCACAGATTGGCCCTGGTTGCCAGCCAGGCTAGGCACCCTACCCTTGCATGAATTTTATACACTGGGCCTCTAGTGTTCATATAAAAAATTAGAAAATCAATTTACATTTCCCTGATGATTAGTGACATTGAGTATCTTTTTATATGTCTATTGGCCATCTGTAGGTCCTCTTTAAATAATGAGATATCTCCTCACACCTGTCAGAATGGCTATCATCAATAAATCAACAAATAATAAGTGTTTTAAGGATGTGGAAGAAAGAAATCCTCACGCACTATTGGTGGGAATGCAGACTAGTGCAGCCGCTGTGCAAACAGTATGGATTTTGCTCAAAACATTACAAATGGAGCTGCCTTATGACCCTGTGATTCAATTTCTTGGAATTTATCTAAAGATACAAAACACTAATTGGCAAGAATATATACACCCCTATGTTTATTTCACTTCTATTTACAGTAGCCAAGATTTGGAAGCAGCCTGAGTGCCCATTAGTAAAGATGAGTTGATAAAAAGCTGTGGTACATTTACATAATGAAATACCACTTAGCCATATAAAAAGAAGGAAATCTTATCCTTTGGACAGCGTGAATGGACTTACTACATGAAATAAACTAGCCAGAGAAATACAAGTACCATATGATTTCACCTACATGTGGAATTTAATGAACAAAATAAACAGACAAATAAAATAGTTACAGACTCATACAGAGACCAGACTGACATCTGTCAGAGGGGAGGTGGTTGGGGAGCTGGGTTAAAAGGTGGAGAGATTAAGAAAATAAAGAAATAAAAACTCATAGACAGACACAGTACCAGAGGGTAAGGAGTTTGAGGGAGGTAGGAGAGGGTAAACAGGGAATAAATGGTGATGGAAGGAGACCCCTTGGAGTGTGAACACACAATATAATATGCAGAAGATGCATTATAGAAGCATAGACTTGAAACCTACATAATTTTATTAATCAATGTCACGCCAAAAAAATCAACTTTAAAAATTAGAAAAATCAAATAGTTCAGTTATGTTATACATTTAATATCAACTCTAAACTAAAATTTCAGTCATTTTTTTGCATTGTGAAAATAATTTTTCAAATATATTCTTGAAAATAATGTAAAACTATTTAGAAAATATTTATACTACTTAAAGGTATTCTCAAATATGTTTTTACTCTTCTATTTGTTAGATTTGTGAATATATGAATGAAACTATTGCTAAACAATGTTTTCTACAGTTGTTTTTAAATTTGAACAATAGATATTTACTGTCAACAAAAGTCATAAAATTCAGAAGTATTTGTCAAATTTTTCGGCTGAAAATATGGCTAAAGTGTGCCCACATAATTAATAAATTGTGGAAAATTCAGAGTAACAAATTTTAGTAGCATAACACCAGATATCTATAACAACCAGTGTTTCCAATAATTTTAAAAGTTCAATTACAGAATTTACCAAACCACCATCTTATAAACATTTCAACTTGTAAAATCAGCAATCTTTTACCATTTCAGTACTTCCTCCTGCCTCCTGTATGACTTTATTTTTTGCAATTTTTATTAAGAAAAGCAATAAATACCCCAGGCCACATTCATGTGTGTAATACATTTCATAAGTCTCACCTTGGGCTGTGTCAATATCTGCAATTATAGAGTGGAATATCTTAAAAACATAATTTTTAATAGACTGTTATAGGCAGCACTTCCATAATAGCACCTTTGTAAGGAGGAACAAGGCTGATATCTGTAGGTTAGTGCCTGGGCCAGGTGTTTGGATTGTTTCAAATGCAAAAGTGGCACCATCCACTTTATCTAATCCATGTGCTGAAGAGAAAGGAGAGTAGCAGATTGTGCATTGGGTTATTGTTCAAATACTACCTGGTAATCTGCTTTACTAAAAAGGATAAAAGAGGAAAAATGCTGAGGCTCCCTATCAGTATCTCAACTGAATCTTTGGTGTCCTGGGAAATTTTATTATCTAATAATAGACAAACATGGTAATTGACTATACCTTTGCTATGCCTCCCATCGGCTAATCAGCGTGATATGCAAATTAACCACCAACAAAGATGGTGGCTAATTTGCATACTGCAGGCAGGGAGGGACAGCACCATCCCACCTGTCCCACCACCATCCAGGCCTGCTATCTGTGACCCAGGGCGGCAGGCATCCCGTGTACGACCTGACCCAGGGCAACCAGACAGGGCAGCAGTGATCCACTGGCCAGCCCGGGGGTCCTGTGTGCGACCCGACCTGGGGTGACTGGATGGGGCAGTGGAGGCTTGATGGCGGCTCCAGCCAGAGCGAAGGCCTGGGTCCCGGGTGCTGGAGGAAAACTGGTGCCAGCATCCAGGGGAAGGGAAAGCCTATTGCATGAATCTTTTCATGCAACAGGCCTCTGGTAGTCTTATAAGTGATATGTATTGATTTATGCTACAAATGAAGCGATTAAAAATTCAAGTCTTGGGAAATTCATAAAAAACTTGGAGTGCTTTAAAATATATCTTATTGACTTTTTACAGAGAGGAAGCAAGAGGGATAGAGATTTAGAGACCTCGATGAGAGAGAAACATTGATCAGCTGCCTTCTGCACACTCCCTACTGGGGATGTGCTCACAACCAAGGTACATTCTCTTGACCAGAATCAAACCTGGGACCCTTGAGTCTACAGGCCGACACTCTATCCATTGAGCCAAACTGGTTAGGGTGATAACTTGAAGTGCTTTATAATATGCTAGGCCACAGGACTAGGAATTTCAGATTTTCTTTTCTAGGTCTCATGCAATATGGGGGCCATAAAGCCATTAGGGTTATATACAAATGGTCTCTATTATATACTAAACTAGAGGCCCGGTGCACAAAAATTTGTGCACTCAGGGTGGGGAGAGGAGGTCCCTCAGCCCGGCCTGTCCCCTCTCGCAATCTGGGACCCCTCGGGAGATAACAACCTGCTGGCTTAGGCCTGCTCCCGGGTGGCAGAGGCCAGGCCCCCTCACTCCGCTGATCCCGTGGCCAGGATGCCTCTCAGCTCCGCTGATCTGGGGGTCCTGAGGCCTCAAGGCTCCGCTGACCCCAGGGCCCTGAGGCCTCTCTGCCCTGCCGCTTCAGGGCTGTTTGGCTTTGCTCTGCTTGGAGCCTGAGTATGCAAATTAACCGCCATCTTTTAGCTTCTATAATTGAAACATTGTATCTTTTGGAGTTGTTGCTTCAGGAGCTCAGAGCCCTGCAGCTGCAGATGGGGAACCTTGGCTTCCTCCATCACTGGGGCAACCAAGCCTCCTGTTCTCAGCTGCCTGGCTGCCAGCCGCCATCTTGGCTGACAGTTAATTTGCATATCTCGCTGATTAGCCAATGGGAAGTGTAGCGGTCGTATGCCAATTACCATGTTTCTCTTTTATTAGTGTAGATTACATTGGTATAAAAATGAATGTTATGTTTATTCTCCCAAATTATCATGAAAATAATAGAACATAAGGTACTTTAATCTTCTTTTTCAGGTTCTTTTTTTAAGTCTTTATTGTTGAGAATATTACAGGTGTCCCCCGTGTCCTTTCCCCCCTCATTGCCCTCCACTACCTGATTACAGCCCCACTGCAGGCCTATCTTTGATCTTTATTAATGTTCTTTCACATTTGCAAATGATTTATGTTTATAAAATAAATTACTCAGTGACCAACTTGGAGCAGTTTATTACTTGCAGTTAAGGGATTATTCAACACAATTATTTTTCCTCTTCAGTCTTTTGTCTGGCTAAATAATAGATTAAGAGTGCACTAAGGAAAAACTTAAATAAACTATTTCTAATTAAAATATTCAGTTTCTTTTCCATCTCACAGGGAAGCTTTTAAAATTTATTATTGAAATATAGTTGACATACAATATTATATTAGTTTCAGTTGTACAGCAAAAAATGATTTGACATTTACATACCTCACAATGTAATCACCACAAGAAATCTAGTAACCATCTGTCACCAGGAAAAGTTATTGAGATATTGACTATTTTCTCTATGTTGTACATTATATCCCCAAGACTTATATATTTCATAACTGAAAGTTTGTACTTCTATCCCCATTCACCCTTTTTACTCATCCTTCTACACTCTTCCCGCTGACAACTATCAGTTTGTTCTCTGTATCAGGGAAACTTTTACTACTAAAGAAAAACATCTCTTTGATTCCCTTGATTAGTTAATTGTTATGATGTTCATATTACTGAGCAAGTAAGAGGACAGGGTTGGAAATGTCTATTAGACTACAGCCTGATGTTTCTAAAAGATATAAAGTCCTTTTTCACAATCAATTTTCTGAAGTGACATCATTCTATGTAAAGAATCTGATGCTTGACCTAGAATAGTAAAGGAACCCACACGGCTTTCAGACCTACTCTCCAAAATTTGCAAAGGGAAAGTATGCTTTGAGCTCTACAGCTTAGAAAATTAATGAATGATTCATCCCCTCAAGAATGAGTTAGGTGTTGTTGCAACCCACTTTTCATACCCCTGTGGGCATGTTATATATAAATAGGAGGTGAGATGAGCTTTATGTTAATGAAAACATGTAGCCTCTTAGCCTGAATGAAAATAAATAAGCAATGTGTTATTGTAGGTCATTAAGTGAATCTGTGTTTTACCTGTGAGAGTAAAGGTAGCCTTGATAAATACTAATTTACTTGATAGAATTTACTTTTTCTGTTTTGTGTACAGACACCTTATAAAGGGACAACCTGTGATTTTGATGGAAGATCAAATAGTTCAGTTATCTTATACATGTTGCTTTTTCATTTCTACGATTATTTAACCAGTGAACCTAGGCAGAGATGGAAGTCATTAGCTATATACTAATGATTAAAGTTGCTCGTTGGTGTTTTAATCGATCAATATCAACATTTAAATCAGTCTTACCAGCTTACATTTTATTTGTTGAGATGCCCAGAGCACATGCACTTGGAAAATAAAATCAATTTAGGTTTTTTATATATTTTATTGATTTTTTACAGAGAGGAAAGGAGAAAGATAGAGATTTAGAAACATTGATGAGAGAGAAACATTGATCAGCTTCCTCCTGCACATCCCCCACAGGGGATGTGCCCACAACCAAGGTACATCCCGTCGACCAGAATTGAACCTGGGACCCCTCAGTCCACAGGCCGACGCTCTATCCAGTGAGCCAAACCGGTTAGGGCAAATCAATTTAGTTTTAAGGAATGATATGAAATCACTAAATATTGGAGTACCACGATTAATTTCTAAAATTTGTTTGTTTGTTTTTTTCCCCCTGTTGTAATAGCATCATCATTGTAGTACAAATAAAATACTTTTCTCTCTTGGCCATTTATAACAATACATTTTTATCTCTCATGTCTTCTGCTGCTTGTACATTATTGTATTGTTTATGAAGAAATCACATACCACTCCCAAGAATGTCAGCTAACAGACATATCAATACACAGAATAATAATTATTGTTTTAAAATGTAATACTGACAAATTTACAAGTGTGAAAATGCTCTTTAGTTATTTTAGGGGTTGGACTTGCTCTCTGAGTAGCTAGAGAATACGTAAAAATTCCTAGATTTTTCTTGTATTTGATTCAGATTTAACTGTTAGATACCTAGAGTGGCATATTTTTAAATGACACAATCCTTTCTTATTCCCTTTTCTACTGTGGCAAAGTTCTCATTATTTGAAAATATGTGGTGGGCAAAATTGTTTTACAGTTTTTTATATAGAAAAATAATATAATCCTATCTAATAAAAGGGTAATATTGCAAATTAACTGTCACTCTGTCACAAAGATGGCGGTGCCCATAGTCACAAGTTGGTGGCACCCAGTCCCCTCAGCCCCCCGGAGTACCCCAGTCCTAGGGTGAGGGGGCAGACACTGAGAGTGGGCAGAATCAGTGGCCTGGCAGAATGCTTGCTTTGTTGCCATGGTGACAAGGCAAGCGTCCTGCTCCAGCCACAGAGGATCTCTGGGCACCATGCACGCACGTGGAACGGCTGGGGCGGGACACTTACATTGTCTCTGAGGTGATGAGGCAAGCGTCCTGCCCTGGCCACAGAGAGCCTCTGGGCTGCAGAGAGCCTCTAAGCAGCGTTCATGGAGTGGCCAGGACCTGCAGAGAGCAGAGAACCACAGGGAGTGGGCCTAAGCCATCAGGGCTGCCAGATTGGAGAGGTACAGATCAGGCTGACAGACCCACCTTCCATGCACGAATTTTGTTCACCAGGCCTCTAGTAATTAATAAATAATAATATAAGAATAAACTATTTTGCATACTCACAACCATAAACCCACTTTTGCTCCAGCCTGTATATTGCAGAGAAAAGGATTATTAAATACACTGAAGGTTAGGGCCTAAGCTAGCAGTCAGACATCCCTCTTGCAATCCAGGACTGATGGCTCCTAACTGCTCACCTGCCTGCCTGCCTAATCACCCCTAACTACCTCTGTCTGCTGGCCTGATCACCCCCTAACTGTTCCCCTGCCAGCTTGATTACGCCCTAACTGCCCTCCCCTGCTGGCCTGATTGCCCCTAATTGCTTGCTCCCCTGCTGGCCTGATCACCCCCTAACTGCCCTCCTCTGCTGGCCTGATTGCCCCCTAACTGCCCTCTCCTGCCAGCCTGATCACCTCTAAGTGCCCTCCTCTGCCGGCCTGATCACCCCTAACCACCTCTGCCTCAGCCTCTGCCACCGTGGTTTTGTCCGGAAGGATGTCTGGAAGACATCTGGTCTACTTAGCATATTACCCTTTTATTGGTGTAGATAGTGGAGAAAAGAAAATCTGTAGGATTCAGACTTTCCCAGTTTCTTCCTTCAGACAAACCAGTGTGCTTTAACCTATTTTTAAAAATTATATTCTACCATTGACCCAAAGATTCTGGTATCTATTACCTACACAGCATGAAGCTTACCTCCTAAACCTTATTCACATCCCTGGGCTGTAAATTATTGATCTGTAATGAAGGAAAAACAATTTATTCCAAAGGATGTGAGAAAAATATGGAACTCTTCTGAGTATTTCTTTTTAGAACATTAATTGTGGATGTTTACTTTTTATAACTTATATTGTATATTTTATATTACACTAGTATACAGACAGTCCTCAGGTTACATTGGACTCAACATATGTCATTTTGTGGTGATGTTTCCATATGTGTTTTATGTTTTTCATTATTTATTTACCACAAGTAAAGGTCAGGAATCGTTATCTTTCTTTAAAAATTTTTAACTGTTTCACTTCATTACTGCTGTGTATGTGCTCCATGTGAGTGACGTAGGTACTTATGTAGGTGGGTTCCGACTTATGGCAAAAATCGCGTCATATTGCGCTGTAGGAACAGATCTCCAATGTAACCCGAGGACCTACTGTATATATGTATTTCTTCAAAATTGGGGTGTTCATGTTAAAACAATGCTAATACAGCTTCACATTAAAACTACTAGACAACTTGAGATATATTAGATACACAATGCATTTATGTAAGTAGATTTTTGTAAGTACATTTAACCAAAGAAGCATGCAAAGTTTTTTACAGGCACTCTGCCAATGTCATGGATACATCAGTAGAACTATTGCTCAAATGCAGGTATAATCTATTGCTTATTGTCACTATATGTCAATCTTAATAAGTAATTTGTGAAAATTAAGATATATTTGAATTCAACTTACACAGACCGTTTAGAAAAATACATGTATCTCTGTAAAGAGAAAACAAAATCAATTCTTATTGACACCTGATGACCACATGGTCTATATAACATGTATAAAACCTATGGCAGTCCAGCTGGTGTGTCTCTGTGGTTGAGCGTTGACCTATGAACCAGGAGGTCACAGCTCAATTCCTGGACAGGGCAATATGCCCGGGTTACAGGCTCTATCCCCAGTGTGAGATTGCATGAGGCAGCTGACCAGTGATTCTCAGAGTTGATGTTTCTATCTCTCTCTTCCTCTCCCTTCCTCTCTGGAATAAATAAAAATATATTTAAAAAATAATAAAACCTATGGGAAAAGGTGAACTATTACAGATATATTACCATGAAAGGAATTGATATAAAAATATAAGGGAAAAACATTAAAATATATTTTAAACATTATTTTGATATTTTGCTATAATATGATATTAACAGTTAGTTCATTATAATGCTTAAAATTTTACTTTATTAAAATAGAAAATATAGTGATTTTCAGCCCTTTTAATTTTAAACCATATACTTCTGCAATCTTAATAGTCAAAAAACTTTAAACTGAAAAACTATATAAATATTAATGTTAATATTATTTTACTAAAATTTTTCCTTCTTTAATATATGTTTTATTATTAAAATGTAGGTTAATTTATATGACATGGGCTCACCAATACCCCAGGGATTTTAATGTAAATTATTCCCAATATAATAATTATAAGTAACAAAAAATACTTTGTAATATAACAAAATAAATTTTTTTATGATTTTATCTTCTTTCTATCTCTTGAACTATCTTATAATGTTAGTTTACTAATATTTGACTGCATGTTCGCAATTTAGATATAGTAACTCTTTCTCTCTTCTTTTGCTATAGAAGGAACAAAACAAATTAAGTTTCTATTTAGAACAGTATTGGGAAAAATGGCAGGCACACAGTGAATGTGTGTCTTGCAGTTTTTTAAACAATGTGAAAATGCAATTAACAGAGATACTATTATCAGGAAAGTGTCCATTATTCATACAGGGTGCAAATATTTTTATGTAAATGTGTTTTAAACATTTTCTTAATCTACTTATGATTTTTCTTAGATTTCTTTGATATATGCAACAAATTCATGATCACATTGTAAGGTCTATAAATATTGAATCACTTCACTATGTTGTACACCGGACACTAATATAATATTATATGCCAACTATACTCTAATTAAAATTAAGAATTTTTTTAAAAAAGGTTTTACATTTGTTTTCTATTTCTACAAAGAGGAAGGCCATTGTATTTTTGGGACGTTTGGGTCACTTTTACTTAATTAAGTAGTTGCTTACTTCAATAGATGAAGAGAAATGAGAAAGGTAATTGGAAGAAAAAACATTTTTGCCTAACAAACTTCATGTGTAAACTTTGTCGCTCCATTTCTGTCCCAAAACGCACAGCTGCAGAACGCTTACATGAATTCAAATTGTAACATTCAGTTGGGCTCTCTATGAAGCATGTGATGAAAACAGAAATATTATCTTTTCAACTATCAGAGCACTTAATGTTTCTGTGTTATTGCCACCAACCTTGTTAACTTTTATCATTTCTGCAATTAAGAAATAAATTTATCCTTAACTTCAAATTTCTTTTCCTCTTTGAAGTATCTATGATTCTACACAGTTTCACATGGTAGAGTGTGATATGAGAGCCATTTTCATGCCTCAAACATGTTTGAAAGAAAATGTGTTTGTTTATAATTTTATATCAATTTCTAATTATCTAGCCTCTCACCTTTGAAATAATTTTGCTGTTGAAAGTTTTATAGAACTAGAATACATTTTGGATAGTTCATTAGGCTGAATGTCTTTTTCTTTCTTACTGTGGATTAAACATTGAGAATCCTGTAATAAAATGGCAATTGACAATATTTCATACAACTTCATTTTTATTGTACTTTTTCCTTTCAATATTGCTTAGTATTCTAAATGCTTCTAGGGCTCATATACTTGTTGATTTGAATTTGCATGGAGCTAAACATATAAAGTCACTATAAATGCAAATCCCTTCACACACTAAACTGAATAAAATGTAGGTGACATTGACATGGGTTTGAGGTTGATAATACAATTCTCACTTGATATAAATTTCTATTCAAGTGTGAAAATCAATTTAGAGAAAATATTATTCAAAGTAATTTTGTTTGTTTTAGATTTATGTGTAGTAAATATTCATATACTTAAGAATTATCTTGGAAATCCTTTAGCCCAAGTATATTTGGTCTACAAGAGGCCAAAAAATATTTTAAAAAATGCAAGTGACTCACCTGTCTAGGATTACATAAGAGTAAAGCTAGAAAAATATTTCTTTCTTTTTTTTTTTTTAAATTGATTTCAGAGAGGAGAAAGAGATAGAAACATCAATGATAAGAGAGAATCATTGATTGGTTGCCTTCTGCATGCCACCTGATGGGGATTGAGCCCGCAACCCTGGCATATGCCCTTGACCAGAATTGAACCCAGGATCCTTTAGTCCACAGGCCTACACTCTATCCACTGAGCCAAACCAGCAAGGGCTAGGAAAATATTTCTTAATGTGCATTATGGTCCATTGTCTTCTGGTTAAAGCCTAATACCTTTAAACAATCCTATCTAATAAAAGTAATATGCAAATTAACTTTCATTCCACAACAAAGATGGCTGCACCCATAGCGGCTGGGCAGGATGCTGGTGGTGTCACCCCGGCAATGTGAGCCCAGCAGAAAAGCGGGCCTGCAGGCAGCACCCAGCAGGGCCTGCTGGGCAGTAGCCAGAGACCTGTGAGCAGGCAAGCAGGCCCAGGCAGCACCCAGAAGGGCCTGCTTGCGCATCCTCATGGTGTGGAGCAGGCAGGCCCTGCAGAATGCAGAGAACCATGGGGAGTGGGCCCAAGTCATCAGTAGCACATCCCCTGAGGGCTCCCGAATTGCAGAGGGTGCAGGCCGGGCTGAGAGACCTCCCCCCCTTCCTTCCTGTGCATAAATTTTGTGCACCGGGCCTCTAGTCTCTCTATATAAAAGGCTAATATGCAAAGTGTCCCCTTGGGAGTTCAACCAGGAGACCAGGAGTTCAATTGCTCACTATGATGTGCACTGACTACCAGGGAGCAGCAAGGAATGAAGGAAGGCCCCAGCCAGCAGCCTGCAGCTGGGAAAGGGAGGCCCTGATCACTGGCCAGGCCTAGAGACCCTACCTGTGCACAAATTTCGTGCACCAGGCCTCTACTTTTAAAATAAAAAATGTCTACTTATAGGTGAACCAGGTATGGTTGAAAAAATCAACTCAATGATGTATAGTCATATATTAAGAAAGCGTAGATTTCCAAAAGGATGACTGCATCTCTGTTGAATGCCATAGGCTATCTAATACAGGGGCCAGCAAATTATAGTTTGGGCCAATGCAGACCAATCACATGTTTTTATATAACCCAAAGTCTAAGATTGTGTTATACATTTTTCAGTATTGAAAAAATCAAAACACTATGCTGTGACACCTATAAATTATATGAAATTGAAATGTTAGTGTTCATGATAAAATTGTGTTGAAACAGTCATGTTCCTTTATTTTTGTATTTTCTATGTCACTTCTGCACTACAATGATAGAGTTGTACAGTTGCATCAGAGACCATATGTAGCATAAAACTTAAAACATTTATTATATAGCTTTACACACCACATACATACACACATACAAACACACACATGCCAATAGCCCCTAATCTAACAGACCAAATATCACCTAATTTATTATTGACTGGTTGATTAGAGTCTGATCTCTCTCTTTCTTTTTTAGATATTGTTATTTTATTATATTCTTTTATTTTTTATTTATCTTTTTCTGGAAAAACATAATTCTTTACTGTTGAAAGTATTACATATGTCCCTTTCGCCTGCCCCCCTCCCCCCCCCGCCCCAGCCTTTCAGCACCCTATTGTCTATTTCCATGCATTATGCATATATGCCTACAAGATCTTTGGTTGATTATCTTCCACCCATTCACCATCCCCTGCCTTTCCTCTGAGATTCCACACTTTGTTCCATGCTTCTAGTCTCTGGATCCACTCTGTTTATCAGCTTATATTGTTACTTAGATTTCACATATGAGTGCAATCATGTGATACTCATCTTTCTCTCATTGACTTATTTTACTTAGCATGATATTCTCCAGGTCCCTCCATGCTGTCTCAAAGGGTAAGAAATTCTTCTTGTTTGCTGCATAGTATTCCACAGTATGAATGTACCACAGCATTTTTATCCATTCATGATGGGAACTTGGGCTGTTCCCAGATCTTAGCTATTATAAATTATGCTGCTATGAACATAGGGGGACATACATTCTTTCTGACTGGTGCTTCAGATTTCTTAGCTTATATTCCTAGAAGTGGGATCACTGGGTCAAATGGCAGATCAATATTTAATTTTTTTGAGGAAACTCCATACTATTTTCCATAATGGCTGCACCATTCCACATTCTCACTAGCAGTGTACTAGGGTTCCCTTTTCTCCACATCCTCGCTAGCACTTGTCCTTTGTAGTTTTGTTGATGGCAGGCATTCTGACAGGTGTGAGATGGTACCTCATTGCTATTTTGGTTTGTGTCTCTGAGATGCTCAGTGACTTTGAGCATTTTTTCAGATGTTTCTGGGCCATCTGTATGTCCTCTTTGGAGAAGTGTCTATTTAGGTCCTTTGCCCATTTTTTAATTGGATTGTTTGTCTTCCCTTTTTATTATGTATGAGTTCTTTTATATTTTGGATATTAACCCTTTATCAGATGCATCATTGCCAAATATGTTCTCTTATACAGTGAGCTCTTTTTTTGTTTTGTTGATGGTTTCTTTTGCTGTGCAGAAACTTTTTATTTTGATGTAGTCTCATTTGTTTATTTTGTCCTTAGTTTCCTTTGCCTTATAGGATGTATCTGTAAACACATTGCTAAGAGAAATGTCTGAGATTTTGCTGCCTATGGTTTATTCTAGGATTTTTATGGTTTCAGGCCTTATATTTAAGTCTTTTATCCATTTTGAGTTCATTCTTGTGTATGGTGTAAATTGGTGGACCAGTTTCATTTTTTTTTTGTGCATGTATCTGTCCAATTTTCCCAACACCATTTATTGAAGAGACTGTCTCGACTCCATTGTATGCTCTTGCCTCTTTTGTCAAATATTAATTCAGAGTGATGTTTTGGGTTAATTTCTGGGTTCTTTGTTCTGTTCCATTGATCTATATGTCTGTTCTTGTGCCAGTGTCAGGCTATTTTGATTACAGTTGCTTTATAGTATAACTTGAAATCTGGTATTGTGACTCTTTCAAATTTGTTTTTCTTTCTCAAAATTGCTGCAGCTACTCAGGGTCTTTTTTATTCCATATAAATTTTTGGAGACTTTGTTCTAGGTCTGTGAAATATACCATTGGTATTTTAATAGGGATTGCATTGAATATATAGATTGCTTTGGGTCGTATGGACATTTAATGCTGTTGATTCTACCAATCTATGAACATGGTATATTCTTCAATTTGTTTATATCTTCCTCTCCCTTTTTTTTTCAGTTCCTGTAGTTTGCAAAGTACAGGTCTTTTTCTTCTTTATCCTTTCTGATTTTGATGCCTTTTATGTATTCTTCATTGTGGCTAGGACTTCCAGTACTATGTTGAGTAAGGGTGGTGAAAGTGGACATCCCTGCCTTACTCCTGTTCTTAGGGGAAATGTTTTTAGTTTTTACACATTGAGTATGATGTTAGCTGTAGGCTTGTCATTTTGGCCTTCAACTAACATCAGATATGCTCCCTCTATTCCCATTTTGCTGAGAGTTTTTATCAAAAATTTGTGTTGGATTTTGTGGAATGCTTTTCCTGAGTCTATTGATATAATCATATGATTTTTGTTTTTCAATAAGTGTATGTGATGTATCTATCACCTTTATTGATTTGGAATATTGTACCAGCCTTTTATCCCTGGACTAATTACCACTTGGTCATGGTGTATGATCTTTTTAATATATTGCTGGATGCAATTTGTTAATATTTTATTGAGGATTTTAGCATCTATATTGATCATGGATATTGGCCTATAATTCTCTTTCTTTGTAGTGTCTTTATCTGATTTTGGAAATAGGATAATGCCGGCCTCATAAAAAGAGTTAGGAAGTGTTCTTTCCTCTGTGTTTTCTGAAATAGTTTGAGGAGTATAGGTGTTAGTTCTTTGAATGTTTGATAAAACTCCCCCGTGAAGCAGTCCAGACCTGGTCTTTTGTTTTCTGTGAGGTATTTATTTATTTATTTATTACTGCTTCTATTTCACCAGTTGTTATTGGCCTATTCAGGCTTTCTGATTCCTCCTGATTCAGTTTGGGAAGATTTTATTTTTCTAAGGAATTTGTCTATTTCATCCACATTGTCCAGCTTGTTGGCCTATAGCTGCTCATAGTACTTTCTTACAATCCTTTGTATTTCTGTGGTGTCAGTGGTTACTTCTCCACTTTTATTTCTCATTTTATTTATTTGGGTCCTCTCTCTTTGTTTCTTGATGTGTCTGATTAATAGTTTGTCAATTTTGTTTATTTTTTCAAAAAACCAGTTGCTGGTTTCATTGATTTATATATATATATTTTTTGTTTTTCTTTTTTTTTAAGTTTCTATGTTATTTCTTCTCTAATCTTTGTTATTTCCTTTCTTCTACTTACTCTGGGTTGTTCTCTTTCTAGTTCTTTAAGTTGAAGGGTTAAATAATTTATTGCTGATTTTTTTTTTGTTTGTTTTTTGAGGTTTGTCTATAGTGCCATGAACTTCCCTCTTAGGACTGCTTTTGCTGTGTCCCAGAGCTTTTGGGTTGTTATCTTTGTGAATGATCCATGTGCACTTGAGAAGAATGCATATTCTGCTGCATTGTGGTGAAATGTCCTATAAATGTCAATTAAATCCATCTGATCCAGTGTGTCCTTTAGAGTCAATGTTTCCTGGTGAGTTTTTGTCTGGAAGATCTATCCAGTGAATTCAGCGGGGTGTTAAAATCCCCTACTATGACTGTTTTGTTGTTGATCTCTCCATTAAAGTCTGCTAGAAGTATTTTTATATACTTAGGTGCTCCTATATTGGGTGCATATATGTTTACCAGGGTTATATCCTTTTGTTGGATCAATCCCTTTAGTATTATGTAGTGACCTTTGTTGTTAGAGTCTGATCTCTTGAAGTTACAGGCTAAGATGTAGGTTTTTTAAATCAGGAGAGATGTAAATGATTACTGTTGATAGAGAAGGTGACCACAAAGGTTATATTGCTTCATGAGACATTAATCAATTTGTTTTACAACTTAGCAAACTTTTTTTAAATGACTATAAAATACAATTATATTCTAAAGAGTTTCATATCCTACAAATCCCCTCTTTAATGATTCAAATAAAATTGAGTAATGCCCTGTCTGTATTTGTATGAGAGGCACTTCTTTTTAACTTCTTAAAAATGATACTTTGACACATGGGATTATTTAGTCTGAATCTAACATCTATATTACATTAAAACAACTTTCTTTATGAGTAATGAGTTCCTTGAATAGCAACTTATTATTTTAGTAAATACTTATTGGTAAGACTTAAACCTATATGTTTCAACATTTCAATTTTATTTGACTCAAGAGCCATCCTCATAGACTGAGAAATGGCATCACCTCAGTGTCTTAGTGAGGTCAAATTTTGTAATATGTTTTTTCATTCTCTTCCTGTCTTCCCTTGGTGTCTTATGCTTCTGGCATTAGAGAATGAAAAAGGTAAAAGTAGAATTAAATGTAGCTCCATGTGTCCTGTATGAGTTGGCGGTGCAAGCTTTTAATAGGTTGGAATATGAAGGGCACCCAGTAAATAGTGGCAAGGGCGCTGTCCTCATTCTATTGGTCATCAGCAACAGAATGTGTGGCTGGTGTGAACTTAATTTTACACATACCTACAACAGTTATCTGCTTTGTCCCATCTTCATTTAATTTGTTTAACTCCTGTCTTCCCCTATATTTACTGTTGTTCTTTCCAACAGTATTTCTTGATTTCTTGTATATCTTAGCATACCAATAGTCAAGCTTTCTTTGAATTTAGTTTTAAATTGTTATTGATGTTATTTTCAATATTGCACACTATCCATTTTTTTATTTTATTTTTTAAATTCATGTTTATTGTTGAAAACATGAAAGATGTCCCTCTTTCCCCGCATTGTCTCTTTTCATCTCACTTCAACCCCCTCCCCAGGCCTTACTTGCACTATTGTCTGTCCATGGGTTATGCGTATATGCATATACTATCCATTATTAAAAACCTCAACCAAAACTTCATTGCCGGAGACCAATTACAGCATGACAGCAGGGCTGCATCTGGGAATGGCTGAGGGTGTTTCCCCAAACCTGAATAGGATATATTAAAGTGATTTCTTGGCTGCCAAACAGCTAAAGGGCATCTTAATCTACATGTTATTGCCTCCTACTGGCCAAACACCTGAACAGCCGTAGGCTAATTCCCCCAGTCTGACAATGGACTCTGTACTGAAACCCTGACCCTTTGAGTTGCATATCTCTGCCTCACCTCAGGACAAGTTTTGTTAATATAAAGTATGGGGTCCTGGGACCAGGAGCCTTAGACTTAAGACCATAGAACTTAGCTCCTTTAGCTAAGCTCCTCTGACTGCCAAATGCCTTTCAAAATTATATGTCGTCTCTGGACTCTTTAATCTACGCACGGCCTTCTCCAGATTCTTGAACCCTTCCTGATGCTGGGATAAGCACCCCGGCACTTCATGTCATCTTATTACTTAAGTTAACACTTTTTAAAAAAATGTGTGGATATTCTTCTTAGGACAGCTAGAGAATATGGCAGAAAGTATTGGGGAACTAAATGCAATGACAGGAAGTAAACATTTCTCAAAGAATAGCAAAATATATTAAGGCTTTGTATGGTGAAAAATAATATGTTTCCAATGTTTTCTGAGCTTTGTTTCACAGTTTAAGCATGAAGTACTGGTAGAAAAAGCTTTCATGTTCTTACAAGTAACTGTGTGAGAGGAATTTAAAATTCACAGGTAGTTTTAAGCCTTCTATGTATTACTTAGTCAAATCATATGCTATATACCTAGAGGAAGTTCTGTAGGCTCAAGTGGTGAGCCCTCTCTTCCATTGAGATAAATCAAAATGCAACTGGTCCAGGAGATGCTCTTTAGCTTTAGGGAGCCTAAATAACCTCAATTTATATATTGCCAAACCCACTGAAGAATGTCAAGGGAGCCTAGTGTCCCAGAGAAATTATAACAGATTTATGCCATCTCAACATTCTTAAAAATTATGTTGTAATTTTGTTTTAAATTAATTTAATATTACCTCAAGGTGCATAACTTTAGTGTAGGATATTATGATTGTAAATCTATATTTATTGCTAAATATAAATAACAATGAAATATATATTCTTAGAAAGTTTGCAATCTGCCTATTTAATATCCAGTAAATGTCATCACTCTCATCAAAACCAGAAGCTTAAATTATTAGTATTAAAAAATAGTTCTTATTTAAAAGCATATATTTACAAAATTCTTTTTTTTCATGAGTGATCACAAATGTCACATGTAGATATCAAATTTAAAAAATTTACATTTTGCAGCATCTAATCCAGGGGTCCTCAAACTATGGTCCGCGGGCCACATGTGGCCCGCCGAAAACATTAATCCGGCCCCCCGGGGGCTTTTGCCACCGCTGCCTGTCCTGCTTAGCAGCCGACTCGTCCCGGGCCCGCAGTGCGCATGTGTGGAATGTCTGAGGGACAGTGAACTGATCCCCTGTTTAAAAAGTTTGAGGACCTCTGATAATCTTTCCAAGTAAAGTTTAAATTTAAAAAGAATTATATGAATAGAACTTAATTATTTTAAATCTATTAAACAAATACTTATAGAATACATAATATATGCTAAAAACAGTAAAATACTTTAATGTTTTATTTTAAGCACACAATAGATGAGGCACAATCTTAAATATTCTTTTTGAACAGAACACTAATGCTTAATTTGGAATTTCCAGTCACTGTGACTGGAATTTTCAGAAAGGCTACTATTAAATAATTTTTGACAAGTAATATATACATATATATCTTTGTTAGGATATTAAGCCCCTGATGATTTGCTGTACTATCTAATGAAATACATATTTTCTATTAAAAAGATTATTTTAATCTCTAATTATGTTTCCTCTAGAACATCCCTCAAATATAATAATTTGTTTAGACTGTGAAGTAATTGAGTTAAAAATAAGTTATATTAAAAAGATAATTGAATTAAATGATATGCCAAATGAAGCTCGTTCCATTTTCTAGCAATGAAGCAGCATCTACTTATTTATGATTTTCTGACCCAAATATATCATGTAAGATTAAATTATAGACAAATATAGTACATACATATTCTTCCAATACACAATAAGTTTATGGTTTTTTAGTAACTTTGTAATGTGTGTTGATGACAGTAAATGACCTTTTACATTTATTTGATTTTATACACATGTATTGCCATTTAGAGTTCTTTAAATGAAGATTTTTTAATTATCTTAATGAAATGCAACTGAACAACATAATTCAAATGGGCAAATTTCTTATGTACTATCCAGTGAAAGTAGTAGAAGAAGATTTTACTTTTAACCAGTTTGTTGATTTCTAGTAATTAATTACACTGAGTTAAAAATACTTCCATCGTAAAGATGGAAAAGAAAGCTGTTCCTCACAGTCTAGTTTTATGTGATTCACAAAGTTATTATTACAGAAATAGCTTGCAAATTAACTGTTTCCTTATTTTAAAATATTTTATGTAAATAAACATTGTTGAAAAGACCTTCTTATAATGATATATTTTGATTAGTTTTATTTAGTCTCTAGTGTTTTAATATTTTCATCTGAAATATAAGCTAAAATCTCTCTCAGAGGCAACAATTAAAATAATTTCAAATTTTCTGGCATAGTAAATACATTCAAGTCTTTTTGCAACTCCCTGGTGTCAGCCACATTGATTTTCAAAGTTTATTTTAATTTTAAATAATTTTTTCTTCTTTAATCTTTTCTCCCACTAGAGAAGTGTTGGTAAGAAACCAAAATCCTATATAATAAAAGGGTAATATGCAAATTGACCCTAACTGTGGAACAACCAGGAACTACCAGTCACTATGACATGTACTGACCACCAGGGGGCAGACGCTCAATGCAGGAGCTGCCCCCTGGTGGTCAGTGCACTTCCACAGGGTGACCACCACTCAGCCAGAAGCCGGCTCATGGTTGGCCAGTGCAGCAGCAGTGATGGGAATCTCTCTCACCTCCACAGCAGCACTAAGGATGTCAGACAAATAGCTTAGGCCCGCTCCAGCAGGTGGACATCCCCAAGGGCTGCCAGAGGGATGTCTAACTGCCAGCTTAGGCCCAATCCCCTGGAAAGCAGGCCTAAGCCATCAGTTGGACATTCCCCAAGGGGACCCCAACTGTGAGAGGGCACAGGCTGGGCTGAGAGACCCTTCCCCTACAAGTGCACACATTTTTGTGCACTGGCCCTCTAGTAAGTATTTATAATAAGCCAGTCGGGGAAAGACAAGTATCACATGATCTCACTCATATGTGTAATCTAATGAAGAAACTGAATTAAAAAATTAGATCCAGAGACATAGAAGCATGCAACAGACTGATGTATTTCAGAGGGAAGAGGGGGGTTGGGGAGGGATTAACCAAATAATTTATATGCATATATGAATAGCCCATGGACAGACAATAGTGCAGGGGAAGCCTGGGGAGGGGACAGGGTGTCGGGAAGGGGATCAATATGGGGCGGGGTGGAGAGGGGAAATCTGTAATGCTTTCGACAGCAAAGTTAAATTTTTAAAAAAAGATAAAAAGTTTAAAAATTCAAAAGAAAAGAAAAAAGGGCTTTTTATTCACATCAGTTTGCTATCATGTAAATTACAGCCTCTTACCAATTTGTGTGAAGGGGACTTTTTCTTTAATGACTTGAGATCACATTGGCCTTGCAATGGTATTATGTATGAAGGCTGGGCCTAGCATATGGCATGTTGCAGCTCTCACCTTGGCTGAGATTCAGATCTCTGCACACTATCTAGAAATGAATAGCAGCGATGCTATAAACGTATTAGGGATGAGCCAGTGGGTCGGCATCAAAATGAGATAGCTAGGTGGTTCACTTAAAGATGCTGACAGACACATTTGAGGGACACACATTTGTTAATGACAAAGGATATGTTAACTTCCCTAGATGTTCCCACAGCAGAAGAAATAACAGCATGTGACTCATCTGAGATGCCAGATTCTCAGAACTCCCCAAATCCCCCCTGTCTTCACACTAGCTGATGAGGTAGCATGTGTGGAATATAATTATGTCATACACACATTCAAAATCTCTAGGCTCATTTACTGATTTCTCTCATTATGCTCTCCAGACTCCTCCTGCCTTCTTTAATCTGGCCTGATTTCCATATGCAATTCTGTATTGACTTCAAGTGTTCAATAAGAAGCAGAGATAATTTCTGAATGATTTTCAAACTGTTCATACATTTTTAGTATTCTTTATCAGAACCTAGCCTCTGTCTTGCTAGAAGCCATATAAAGTTTTTAAAAACACTGATGTGTTTTGATCTACTGGACAGGATCTTTTCATGTGGACCATAAAAATATTGTTTGGATAAAAATAGTATTTTAAAATTTGGTAAAATAAAAAATGGTATGATTTTAATTTAAGTTGAAATTTAACACATACAAAAGCTATCATCAGTAAAATGTGTTCATGTGGAATGTTTTCCTATATCTCATAAGTTCTTAGAGGAGCATAATTTGTGCAAAAACACTTTTTAAAAAATTCTCTATTGTTGCAAGTATTACATATGTCTCCTTTTATCCCCATTAACCTCTCCTCACCCTCTCCTACCCCCCAGCCCAAGACTTCATCCCCCTCCTGTCTACGTCCATTGGTTATGCTTATATGCGTGCCTCCAACTCCTTTCGTTGATCTCTTACCCACCTTCTAGCCCTCCCCTGCCCTTCCTCTGAGTTTTGAAAGTTTACTCCATGCTTCTATGTCTCTGGATCTATTTTTGTTCATCAGTTTATCTTGTTCATTATATTCCATAAATGAATGAGGTCATGTGATACTTATCTTTTTCAGATTGGCTTATTTCACTTAGTGTAATTCTCTCCAGGTCCATTCATGCTATTGCAAATGGTAAGAGTTCTCAGTGTAGTATTCCATTATGTATATGCCTAAGGGAAAAAACATGAAAGGAGGGAGTATTATTACCAATGTGTCACTGTGTGCTTTGAATGGGATTCCATTTTGCCCTTTGTTTCTCTGCCTAATTGAGGTAATGAACACACCAAGCATCCAGGCATGACTGTGGGTACAGAGGTGGAAGGAGGGATTTTGTGACTTTGTTAAAAATGTGCTTGAAGGAGTGACTGAGGAGCAACATTATAAACACTGCATCTCCAAAATCGGATCAGTACTCCCAGGATCTTGAGGTTTATTTGTTTGCCTAACATAATATAGATTAGGGTTTGTGTTGTTGTTTTTTAAACAAGCGGGTATGAGAAACAAACAATGGTGAAGAAGAAGAAACACAGACTAAAATTGTACTCAGGTAACATTTGAAAGGAGGAAGGCAAGTGACACCGAATGTGAGAGCATCTTAAAGCATGTGAATTGGTATAAAGATATATTAGACAGAGATAGGCCCACAAAACCCAGGCTCTGGGATATAGCCAAAGCTTTAGTCTGTTTCACACTTTTAAAAATATATTTGTATTGATTTCAGAGAGAAGAGAATGAGAGATAGAAACATCAACAATGAGAGAGTTTCATTGATTGGCTGTTTCTTGCATGCCCTACACTGGGGATTGAGCCTGCAACCTGGACATATGCCCTGACTGGGAATCAAACCATGACCTCCGGGTTCATAGGTTGATTGATGCCTAACCACTGAACAATACTGGCCAGCTCTGTTACACATTTTACTTGTTTGTTTAGTTTTACACATTTATGCCAAACTGCAACAATAGAAACTGCAGTTAGGAAGGCAAGAGATGTGAATCAAAACATTTACTCCTGATATTAAAATTTATTTGGATTGAGAACCAATCACAGAAAATCAGTTCTTACAGCAACACAAATTTATCACCAGGAATGTCATAAAAATGTGATTGAAGTATATGCTGAAAATTTTCTGTAGATTACATCAGGAAACCCAGACATTATCTGTAGAGTAAGTGTTATTATCTACAGCAAAATTCCATTAAATTTTGTGTGGCATTTGTGATATTACTGATTTCCTGAAACCTTCTAAGATCTGCCACTCCAACCTTGATTTTGTAAACCCCATGTTAGAAGTAAAGCCTCCAGTATGTTCACTCCAACTTCCCCTAACACATTAGGAACTCCTGACCGTCAGGCATAACACTAAGACACAGCTCCCATAGTGGAAGAATTGGAGCTTGGATCATTCTAGATGACAAGGAGGGAGGGGGTCAGGATTTATCACTTGGTTCCTTTTTTGTGGGAAAGAACTGGACCACTAGGTTCAAAGGGAGTACAGGTAGAGAAATTAAATCCAATGGAGAAAAGGGGCCAGGTAGCAAGAAAAGAAGATATTAAGGATGAGAAGATACAACAGAAATATCTGGATTTTTTTCCCAAATTTTGCTAAACCCAGCTCTGACCTTAGGGAGTATTTATAAATAGGGAGTATTTATTTTCTCCACAGAAGGAGAAAATCTTGTCATTAGTTCATTGTGATAAAAGTTTTACTTCTATACTTTCCTCTGAAATTATCTTTATGGATAAGCTTATAGGAAATGCTGCTAGTGCACAGGCAAGCAGATTTTTATTTAGTTTAGCTCTGCTTCTGCAGCAGTGCCATTTTGTGTCAGCAGAAATCCACAGTCTGAACCAGCTTAATTTTTAGAAACCTGCTAATACAGACATCTGAGTAAAAGAACATGAATTGTGATGCAACTTTATTTCCCAATGTGGAAAAAGTCATGGAATGGAGAAGCATAAGTCTCAACAAGAACATGCCATGGAAAACAAAATAAATTAATAGAGAAAGGAAATAAAAAATTTAAAAGTACTCAAAATATTTTTGGAGCAGTTTTACTTTCAAGTATGAGGCAAATTACATAAAATTTGAATTTGACAAAGCATAAATACAGAGATATTTATTACATGTCACATATATTTCTTTTTTTTAAAAAAAAACTCATGTTATCAATAGGCAGAACAGTTTGGTGGCTAGAAATATTTAGTCTGATAATAAAATTATCTGTCTGAAAGCATATTAAAATGATGAATTTTTTACTAGCAACTTTTAACTATAATATCTAAACTCTACTATAAAAATTCAAATTATTTGTACTTGCAATTTGGTAAGATTTTCTGATCGTTATTCTTATAACCCAGCATTTCTTGAAAAAATTCTATCTTCCATAGAATTGTTATATAGAGCCCAAGACTATTCAAAGTAATACACTGAGCTG
>NW_006287706.1:1395776-1404909 GCF_000327345.1 Myotis davidii
AATGAAAATATGTGTATAATACATATTGGAGAAAAGATTTAGCCATTAACTACTCAGAGGAAAGAAGAGGACATATTTGAATCAGATCATTAAAAGACTATTTAGAGATGACTGCTGCAAGAAAGGTAATATTCAGGAAATCACTAGTTCAATATTGATGTAATGTAAAATGTGAAGATCTATGACAGTAAATGTGTCTAGACAGGTAGGTGGGAACAATACTCTTAAAAGTCAGGTATGGTTAAAAAATAATATTTTTATCAATATTTTCTAATATAAATTGGTCGTGGTATTCTTATATTTATTTCTTTAAAAAGATTATACTGAAAGCAATGTGACAAAATGTTGTGAAAGATTAAAATTCTGAGGCAGGATACTGATAAAGAGGTGCTTTTTTTCAATATTTCTCCTTTCTTTCTCCCTTTTTCTTTTTATTGCTTTATTTGTTCCTTTGTTAGCTTGGCTCTTCTGCCTCTATTTTACTTGTAATTATTGTTCCTGGCCTCTCACAGCATGACCTTTTCTCTAATCATCTGATGGTACAGCCCCTGCACTCGTCTTTCCTGATCACAAAATGGTCAGAGAGAGGCCAGGAAATCGGGAACTTGAACTGTGGTAGTTCTTGTAAAAAACAGCACTAGTGTTTTTTGTATCATTTTTGTGTGTGAAACACTACATATTTTCATTATAAAAATTTATATAATGGAGCCAATACATTAATTACAGAACGCAATTCATATTTCATAGAGAACTACTGGTTAGTCTATGATATGATAGTGAATTTGTGTGTGTGTGTGTGTGTGTGTATATACAAATTCATACACTTACATAAATGTATATATGTACTTATATATATATACAAATTCATACACTTACATAAATGTATATATGTACTTATATATCTATCTGAATATACAATAAGTTTCTAAAGATATTTTGAACTTAGAATAGTGCCCAACATATCAGTCATTAAGAAAATTGCATAAGTGAATAGAACATTAGTAATATTTGAGCTTTCTTCATGATCTGATAAATATCCAAGCTGTCATATTATATTGCTATATAATATGATGAAGCTATAAAAACAGCATGCCTGAACCAACAAATCTAATATTTACCCAATAATATCATTTAAAAATTTTATGTTATTTAAAAAAGAATGGTGAAAAATAAAGATGTCTATTTTTAGGCAATGTGACAGGAATGTACCATTTGCAAGAAAAGATAGGAAGTGTTAAATACTAGATGTTAAAAAATGATTTACATAGATTCACATAAAACATAGATAACTGATCTTTAACAAAGGAGAATAATCAGTTACAATTAGAAAAGACAGTCTTTTCATACAGCACACTGGAATAACTGGGCATTCATGCAAATAGTGAATCTAGACACAGTTCTTGCACCCTTCATAAATATAACTCAAAATATTTCAAATATAAATGTAAAACAAAACACTATAAAACTCCAGAAAATAAAATAGAAAAACTCTAGATGATGTTGGGCATGGCAATGGCCTTTTAGATAAAACTAAAGAAATAACCCATGAAAAAAATTTGATAAACTGGACTTCCTTAAAATTGAAAACTTCTGCTTTTCAAAAGATACTCACTGGAGAAAATATTTGCAAATGGCATATCCAGTAAAGGACTGTTATCCAAAATTTATGAAAAAGTTTTAAAACTGAAAAATAATAAATTGAGCAACCTGATTAGAACCCAATTAGATATGGGCAAAGGACTTTGTTGAACACTTCACTAGAGCAGTTATACACATGGGCCCTAGCGGTCTGGCTTAGTGGATAGAGCCTCAGCCTCCAGACCACATTTCCTAGGGTTTGATTCGGGTCAAGGGCACATACCTTGGTTACAGGCTCCTCCTCAACATGGGCCCTGGTCTGGGCTCTTGTAGGAGGCAATCAATCGATGTGTTCCTCTCACATCAATGTTTCTCTCTGTCTTTCCCTCTCTCTTCCACTCGCCCTAAAAATTAAAGGAAAAATATCCTCGGGTGAGAATTAACAACAACAAAGAAATTATACACATGGTAAATAGGCTTATGAAAGGAAGCTCCACATAATACATCATCAGGAAAACACATGTTAAAACAAAAAGGAGGCACAATGCATGCTATTAGAATGGCAAGAAGAAAATATAGACACCACCAAATGCTGGTAAGGATATGAAGCAACAGGGACTCTCATTCAATGCTGGTAGAAATGCAAAATAGTACAGCCTCTTTGGAAAACAGTCTGGCAATTTTTTATAGAATACACATTCTCTTTTCACATGATCCATCAGTCACACTTGGCATTTATTGCTCAAATGAGTTGCAAACTTATGTCCATTCAAAAGTTTGCACATACATGTTTATAGCAGCTTCATTCATAATTGCCAAAACTTGGAAGCAACCAATATGTCCTTCAGTAGGTGAATAGAAATATAAACTGGGGTGCATTCAGACAAAAATGAGTATTTAAGTCATAAAAAACCATGAAGGAATCTTAAGTGCATACTATTAAGTGAAAGAGGGCAATCTGCACGTCTATATACCGTATGATTCCAATTACATGACATTCAAGAAAAGGCTGAACTATGGAAACAGTACAAATATCAGTGGTTGCCAGAGGTTAATGGGAAGGAAGGGATAAAAATGCAAAAAACAGAGGACTTAATATGGCAGTGAAACTACTCTGTATTACACTGTAATGGCATATACATGGCATCCATCTGTCCAAGTAGGCAGGATATACAACACCAAGAGTTAACCCTAACTTAAAGTATGGACTTTAGGTGGAGATATGTCAATGTATGTCCATCAGTTGTAACGATGTGCCATCTGGTGCAGCAGACATTTGTAGTGTATGTGTGGGGGCCAGGGAAGTATGTACTTGCTGCTCACTTTTACTGTCAACCTAAAGTTTCTTTAAAAAAATTGAAGTCAATTTAAAGGAAAAAATGATTTACCATGCTTATCTAAGTCACATACTATATACTTTTTATCAGATTTAAAACATGGACTTTTGAGTGTCAGTGCATGATTACCACATAAATAATTTTAATTAGCATGTTTCTATCTTAATAAGGCATTCAGGTTTGTAAAATATGTTGGGTTAATTAATATGTATTTATCTTATGACTGTGTTCATTCTTAAATTCCGTAACATATTATCTGTGAACCAAAAAACTCATTGTCTTTTGCATTTGTTCTTACTTGAAAATGAAATTGTATTATATTACTCATACTTTTTAGATGTTAGGATTTGTGAATGAAATGTTATAAGGTTGCAGTTACTAAAATCAAATTTCAAAAAAAAATCCAATCTCATTATTTAAGTTAATTTAAAAATAATTTTTTTTCTCTTTTTTAAGGCTCAACTAAATATATTTCAAAATTCATAGCAGTGAATATCCTGGGCTCACACAAAGTTTAGGTTTTTCAACTTCAAGTCAAACAAATATACCAATATTGAAAATTATATATTTCTAATTGTTGAAAATAGATATATCTACATTTACTATATCCATGTTTCATTATGTAAATTTAATTTGTTGAGAAAATTTTATTTAATATTGGTTTTCATATTAAAATAATACCTATAAAATATACTTAAATAGGTCCTAAAACATAACTATCACCAAGTAGAAGTAAAACCATGAAAAAATATGAATGCATTTATTGTTTTACCAGTAAAATAAGTATTTTTTCTGCATGTTTCTAAATTAAACCTCAAAAGCTTATATTTTTTAATAACAAACATGAAATTATAAACACCAGCTAGTCAGATATGCAGACGGTATCCCTAACATGGCAAGAAAGAGGAGCATAGAAGGACATTTCCATTGTTTATGTTTCAGTTAAAGAAGAAAGCCTTGGGGAGGTGGAAGTGCAGACATAATGTATAATCTTCACCAATTAGTAATTAGACTTTATGCACACAAAAGTGTAAAACTCTTTTAATTACATGCTTTCCTAGAGCCACAAATGGGCATACTGAACTCAGAGAACTCCCCAGGCCTTTTACCTCATTATTGCTATTTCAGTCAAAAGTATGTTTGTTCTTTTGAGTCCATCCAACCAGATTATATTGTGCACCATGTGAGTCAGAAGCCTTCTAGTATTGTCTACAAGGCATACAGTGGCAAAGTACATGTTCTACTATCAAGCTGTTCTAATCTAGATGAAGAGGAGACAAATATTCAAATTAATATAATTTTGATAATAAAGAACTAATATGCTAATTAGACCGAACAGCTGAATGACCTTCCCGGTGGACATCCTTCCGGACGAATCTGGGGCTGTGAGAGCCAGCTGAGGCTGTGAAGGGCTGCAAGGGCCAGCTGAGGCAGCCAGGGCTGCGAGGGCCAAGACCCTTGTACGAATTTCGTGCATTGGGCTTCTAGTAAAAATGATAATAAGATCTGACTGGATTAGAAAAACCTGACTCTATCTGATTCAAAATAGAGGAAATTGTATAAAGTACAAAGTACAGAAAATTCTTCATGGAGCTAGCATTTGAGCTGAGTACTGAACCGAGAAAAAAGACACAGAAGGTGAATCCGAGTTTAGAGAAAAGTCCATTACCACACTTTCTTCTGGGGTGAGCTCCCTGTAAAGATTACAAATCAGTAATGTCTCTTCTCAGACATTACTAGGCTCAAAATAATGGAAGAAAGCTTGTAAATGGAGAGTAAATTTTGGTACAGACTCCTGGGGTAGAATGACCACCATTAAATTGTAATTGAGAGGAAGAATACCCACCGCTTATAGCAGAGATGTAGGAACCCCAAGTCTCAGAAATAAAGTAAGCTGATAAGCAGCAGCAAAGGCTTCAGAAAATAAGTGAGAAAGGACTAAGGAAGATCTTTGAATTATTTTTATCAGTAGCTAATTGGTTAGGAGATTTGGGGAGCAGTGTCAGTACAGTTTAGAGGCAATATTTCAAGGACACATTTAGTGAGTAAATAATATTATGTATGTGTCCGTGCCAGGAGACAGCCATCATGAAGTAACTTATATTAGTTTTTATCATTTTCTCAGTTGAGGGGATTAGGGTTTTGAGAGAGGCTATAAAATTTAGAAGCTGCATGGGAAACAGAGAAGATAATCTAGGAAATGCCAATATCATCATGTCATTCATTCATTCTTTAATCAATGTTATATGTCTGAGGGCTGCCATTCACAACAGAGTCAGCAATGCACATGACACAGAAGGTCCCTGACACAGATGTGGAGTGGGATAACAGAATTTAACATTTACAAACCAGCATTTTATAAAATACGTCCCAAAGGCAAAGCTATCTCTGCCTTTTTCTGATTTGTCGTAGTCCACTGATACCAATGATTAAAAAAACAAAACATGACTCTACCTGCCGGTTTGGCTCAGTGGTTGAGCATTGTCCCATGGACCAAGAAGTCACGGTTCAATTCCAATCAGGCACGATGCTTGGGTTGTGGGCTTGATCCCCAGCAGTAGGCATGTAGAAGGCAGCCAATCAATGGTTTTCTCTCATTGTTGATGTTTCTATCTCTCCTTCTCTTTCTCTCTCCAAAATCAATAAAAACATTTTTTAAAGTCTGAGTTTGTCTTACAGATTAGAGGGTTTCAACTTTAGAAGAGAGTGCTATTCTAGTCACCTCATCCTGTGTTATATGTGCTAGAAATATATGCATTTTCATGTTTGTATCTAGACTTTGCCTTATGAGTTTTGGCAGTGTCTAAGTTTATTTCTAACAATTATAATAAAACGAAGTCTTGGAGGAGTCTGGGGCAGATTAACTTAGAGGGAATGACACAGTATTAATAGCTATAAAGCAGAATACATTCTCAGAGTAGAAAAATGAGAGTGAGGGTGAAAGCGCAGGGAGAGACTTACATGGGTCTGGCATTCTATTGGGGTTCTACTTTAGTAGGTGGGATACCACTCAGTTGACCTGGGGAAACACGTGTGCATTTAATAAGGTAACAAAAATGGCAGTGAAAGGACTACCCTTATCCACTGGGGGTAACTAGTAAGAAAATGGGGACTTAACATTAGGTAAAAAGTAAATTTTTCAAAATCATGGTGAGAGATTAGATGACATTATGTCATCACATTTGTCCAATTCCAGAAAAAAAGTTATGTTTTTGTTTGTTTGTTTGTTTGTTTTGGTGTGTGTGTGTGTGTGTGTGTGTGTGTGTTTGCATGATAAAACTGATATTGAATGTAAGAGATAGTAGACCCACTAAAGTCTAGCAATTTACAGATATGAGGTACAGGAAAAAGATTAAAATATCTAGGACTCTGTGTATCATGTCATGAAAGACAATGGAGATTTGGTTGGGTAAAGCCTGACTGGAAGCCACAATGAGACTGGGGGCTACTAGCATAGGTAACAGGGAAGCTAGTAAGAGTCACTATTAGGAGTAAAATTAATGAGAATGGGGATAGTAGAAAGACATTGTATGGAGAGAGAGAAATTATTTCAGAATTTAAAATATAAGACATAGGACATTTCTGATAGAGACACATTTTAATATTAGTTATTTGTTAGTTGCCTAAAAATCAGTGAAGATTATTGCAATTTAAAAATTTAATGAAGAGTGAGGCCAGAATTTGAGAAGAGTCTTTACTGTTTATTTTAAAGAATTCAAAAATAATGGTAGAGGGTGAGTTGACTATGGAAATTATGATGAATGAGCTGAAATTATTAAAATAATTGGATGAGTGTCCTGGACTTTCATAGATGACCCCAATGAGAAAGATGGTGAAAATGGTATCAGATGCAAATCACATGGAGAGGTGTTATTGTGAGGCAGAGGTTCTGGGGAAAGAGAGAGCCATAGCACATTTAGTTCCTTTTCCAAAGGTATGAATTTAAAAAAAAAAAAAATGACTGGAAGGAAGTGTAGCTTACTTTGGAGAGCATCTCAAAATTATAATAAGACTAGAAAAATTACAATTAATGAGAGATTATATGTGAATAGAAAAGTCAAAATCATAATGGAATTTTTTTATGATAAAGGTGTTATCCTAGAACAATTCCAAAATTAAGTATAAGAGAACCACATCCCAATGAACTTTATGATTATAATTTGATTTACAACATCAACAATGAAGAGTCATTAAAATTTAGCAACTTATTGTGCAATAAATACAATGTATTTATTTTTCATACAAATATAATAAGGACATAGTTTTCTATTATGGTTTTTATAATGTCTATCAATTAGTATTTGAACTTTGTCACAATTATAGTAAAAAATTTAAATACAGTCAAACAAATTCAGAGGTCCTACACAATTGTTAGTGAAGTTTATGGATTAAACTTGCCTTGAATCACAATGATCTAAATCTTGTTTTTATGAGATATTTACATTCAAGTCTATGTAGGTCATTAACAAAAGTAATCATATTCAGTATACTGTTACATAAACTTCAAATGCCAGCCACCTGGAACTTGTTGTTCACTGACTGTTAAAATGGCAAAAAGATGGCATTGCCATGATTGTTAATGAATGAATCTTAATACAATACTTAGTATGCTAAGTATTGAAAATGGGCTTAATTTATGAATGGCATTTATTATCTTGTTCTGTAAGTAATAGGTTATATATTAAAATGTTACTAGGTAAAATTATTAGAAACCAACCCATGTAGTCTTACTGCATATTTACTTATGAGAGCCAAAAAGACTATTATAAATGCTGTAAACTCATATATTGAAAACATAGATATATTCAATGTCTTTCATTAACATTATATGTCTCTATAAAACAAAGGCAAATTCATTTGCTCAAGTCATTCATTCTGTATTTCACATAATAATTCTGAATGTATTTAAGTGCTAAACCTGTCCCAATCCTATGCTAATTTCCAGAGATACAGATTAAAAAAGAAATAGTAAAGATGGCTTATTGTAAATGGTAAAAATCTCTAACCTTTTTCATATGAATACGTTTGCAATATCAATGCACTTATAAAAATTTAAATAAATGACTATATAGTTGTCTTAGTGGGATTTTTTGGTTTTTGTTTAAAGTGGTGAATACTAGCCCCTGAATATGCTATCCCAGGTTATATATGTTTGTCTCTTCTGGACATTATGATGCTGCATAATGAACAAACACAAAATCTCTGTGAGTGTGAATTGCCCTGTCATCATATTTGGACTACATTCCATCTGCCCAAGTAAGTCAGACGGCCAAGCCCAACATCAGTAGGGCAGGTACATGTACACCACCCTTTGTGAAAGGAGCCACAAAGGTCACTTGGCAGACACTGTAGAAGGGAGAAGAAACAAAGAAATGAGGATGCTAACATTAATTACCACACTCTCCTGGAATAATATACAAGCAAAAGTGGTATTCATTGTTTCTTCCTATGTGCACTTACCGAAACAACTCATTTAAAGAAAGTGAGAAAGTACATGAATGATCATGAAAAAATATACCTTATACTAGTAAACACTTTAGATGTTTGTAAAATATTAGTGGCAAGCTCATTGAAGTTTCAGTATAGTTCTATATTCCATACAGGATAAATACATTTCCTACAATAGTGATTTCCAAATTATAGAAGCTATGTTACATAAAATATTGATGTGTAGGTCTTTCCCTTTGAGATTTTTATTTAACTGGAGTTAGGGGACTCAGATATATGTATTTTTAATGGAGTTCTCAGTTGATTCTGATGCTTAACAATATTTCAATACTATTGGTCCATTGATATATTATACTGATGTCATGAAAATTTATTAAACATTTTTTCAAATATTTGCAAGGAGAGTATCCATGAAATCGTTTTTAAATGGTAATTTAACAATGATTTTATATAATCACTAGGGGCCCGGTGCACGAAATTCGTGCACTGGGTGTGTGGTGGGGGAGTGTCCCTCAGCCCAGCCTGCCCCCTCTCACATACTGGGATCCCTCAGGCGTTGACCCCCATCTCCCTCCAATTGCAGGATCGGCCCCTTGCCCAGGCCTGACGCCTCTGACAGAGGTGTCAGGCCTGGGCAGGGGACCCCCAGACCCCTCTGATTGCTGGCTCTGCCCCTTGCCCAGGCCTGATGCCTCGGCCAGAGGCGTTGACCCCCATCACCTTCCGTTCGTCTGATGGGCCCCTTGCCCAGGCCTGATGCCTCTGACCCA
>NW_006287706.1:1405406-1406813 GCF_000327345.1 Myotis davidii
ATATACTCTCAGTGGCAGGGTGCTTCTTCCTGCTTTCCCTTTCGCCTCCCTGCATTGTGCCTACATATGCAAATTAACCGCCATCTTTGTTGTCAGTTAACTACCATCTGAGTTGGCAGTTAATTTGCATACAGCCCTGATTAGCCAATGAAAAGGGTAGCATCGTACGCCAATTACCATTTTTCTCTTTTATTAGTGTAGATTTCTCACAGGATAGAACTTTCTAGTTTACCTAAAAAGTAAAAAAAAAAAAAAAAAATGAAATATTCAGAGGGGTCAACATAGAACATTTAATTTGAACAAAATCTATTAAAACAATACAATGTTTTTTTTTTAAGTTTTTAATTTTGACACTTTGCAGATGTCCTTCACCCACCCGCCTTTGCCAATGTCCATCCACCCCACCTCCACCTCCTCGGCCTTCACCATGCTATTTTCAGTGTCCATGGGGTGTGCATATAGGTTCTTTAGCTAATCCTACCACCTTCTTTATACAGTCTCTCCCACTGCCACCCTTCAGTTTGTTCCATGTATCCATGCTTCTCTTTCCATTTTGTTCATCAGTTTATTTTCTTCATTAGATTCCAAATGTTAGTGAGATTGTATGATATTTGTCTTTCTCTGACTTAGTTTGCTTAGCATAATACTCTCCAGGTCCATTTATGCTATCTCAAAAGGTAAGAGATCCTTCTTTTTTGCAGGTGTATATTATTCTATTGCGTAAATGTGCAATGGATTCTTTATATTTAAAGAAATTTCCATCACCGTTTATCTCATCTATGTCCTCTTCCACCTCCACCTCCCCCTTTCCCAGCCCAATCACGATTTATTAATTTAAATAATAATAATTTAAAAACATTTTTTGTACCCACGATTTATTGTTACCCATGTCCCTAAGATCTCTCTCACTTTTTTTTTTCTTTTTTGTTCAATCCTTCCACTCCCCCCAACACCCTCCCCTGCCCACCAGAGTTATCTGCCTGCTCTCTGTTTATGAGTCAGTCTCTATTATGCTTGGAGGTTCTGCTTGTTCATTAAATGCCAAATATGAGTGAAAGCATATGGTACTTGTCTTTCTCTGACTGGCTTATTTCACTTAGCATAATGTTCTCCAGGTCCATTCATGCTGCTGCAAATGGTAGAATTTTCTTCCTTTTTAAGGCAGAGTAGTAGTTCCTTGTGTAAAATGTACCATAGCTTTTTTTATGTATTCATCTACTGATGGTCACTTGGGCTGCTTCCAAATCTTGGCTATCTACACTAATAAAAGAGAAACATGGTAATTGGCGTACGACCGCTACCCTTCCTATTGGCTAATCAGCGAGATATGCAAATTAACTGACAGCCAAGATGGCGACCGGCAGCCAGGCAGCTTAAACTGAACATGAGGCTTGCTTGCTTCAGTGA
>NW_006287706.1:1407970-1426106 GCF_000327345.1 Myotis davidii
AGGCTCATCCCTGCTCTGTGCCTGATATGCGCAGCTCCCCAACCCCCTGATTGCCCTGCGGCTCTGTGTGTGACGAGGTGCGGCGCCCACCCCCCCCTTTCCCCACAGGCCCTGCTCTGTGTGTGACGGGTTAGACCCATAACCTCCCAATCGGCCCTACACTGAGTGTGAGCGTGGTGGCATCCCAACCCCCTGATCGGCCCTGCTCTGTGGGTGATAGAGGGCGGCACCCCAACCCGCTGATCCGCCCTGCTCTGTGTGTGACAGGGGGCAGTGCCCCAACTTCCCAATGGGCCCTGCTCTGAGCCTGACCAGGGGCTGCACCTAGCGAAGAGGCCTAAGCCAGCAGGGCGTTATCTCCCGAGGGGTCCCAGACTGCAAGAGGGCACAGGCCAGGCCGAGGGACCCCCCTTCACCCCGAGTGCACAAATTTTTGTGCGCCAGGCCTCTAGTTGTAAATAATACTGCAATGAACATAGGCATACATATATTCTTTTATTCTTTCGAATTAGTGTTTTGGATTTCTTTGTATAAATTCTGAGAAGTTAAATCACTGGGTCATAAGGCAGCCTCATTTTTTTTAATTTCTTTATTGGTTAAGGTGTTACAAATCCCTGCTGCCTGTGTCCATTGATTTGGCTTATATACATGCATACAAGGCAGCTTCATTTTTAATTTTTTGAGATAACTCCATACTGCTTCCACAGTGGCTGCACCAATCTGCATTCCCACCAACAGTGCACAAGGGTTCCCTTTTCTTTATATCCTCACCAGCAATTGTTTGTTAATTTATTAATGGTAGCCATTCTGAAAGGTGCAAGGTAATATTTCATGGTGGTTTTCATTTATGTTTCTCCAGTGATTAATGACGTTGAACATCTTTTCATTGTCTATTGGCCGTCTGTATGTCCTCTTTGGAGAAGAGTCTATTCACGTATTTTGCTTATTTTTTAATGAGATTGTTTGTTTTTCTGGTGTTGAGTTTTATAAGTTACTAGAGGCCTGATGCACGAAATTTGTGCAAGAGTAGGCCTTCCTTCCCCTGGCTGCTGGCACCAGCTTACCACTGGCACCCTGGACCCAGGCTTCCCTCGCAGCCCTGGCTTCGTCCAGAAGGTCGTCTGGAAGGACATCAGGTCTAGTTAGGATATTAAACTTTTATTATTATAGATTTATAAATTTTGGATATTAGCTCCTTATCAGATATATCTTTGGCAAGTATGTTCTCACATCCAGATTCAGGGGGTTGTCTTTTCATTTTATTACTCGTTTCCTTTGCTGTGCAAAAACTCTTTAGTTTGATGTAGTAGCATTTGTTGTTTTTTTTTTTTTCTTTTGTTTCCCTTGCCTGGGCAGTATATCAGAAAAAATATTACTATGAGAAATGTTTGAGATTTTATTGCCTATATTTCTTCTAGAATTTTTATGCTTTCATAGCTTACATTTAAAGCTTTTTTTCCATTTTGAATTTATTCTCATGTATGGTGTAAATTGGTGGTCTAATTTCATTTTTAACATGTACCTGTCTAATTTTCCCAGAATCATTTATTGAAGAGACTGTCTTTATTCCATTGTATGTTCTTGCCCCTTTTGTCAAATATTAATTGACCATAAAGTCGTGGGTTGGTTTTTGAGCTCTCTGTTCTGTTTTGGTCTATATGCTTGTTCTAATGCCAGTATCAGTCTGTTTGATTACAATGACCTTGTAATATGATTTGATATCCAGTATTGTGATATCTCCAACTTTGTTTTTCTTTCCAAGATTGCTGAGGCTATATGTGGTCTTTTTCAGTTCCATTAACATTTTTGGAATATTTTTTTCTAGATCTGTGAAATATATCATTGGTGTTTTAATAGGCATTGCATTGAATCTATAGATTGTTTTGGGTAGTATGGAAATTTTATTGATGTTAATTCTTCCAATCCATGAGCATGGTATATGCTTCTACTTATTTGTAATAATGCAATTTTTGTTTTAAATAAATAATATACTATATATTGTTATTTTCATAAACATGGTTAGGAAAACATTAAATATGTCTATAATGTCCTATATAAAGGAGGTTAGAGCTATGGAAATACTTCATAAAGATTAATGTATATTTCTTAATATTCTAAAAATAACATATTAATTTTTATTTTAAAGGTAAAAGAACTGTCTTAACACAAATTAAATCAAGATAAATGATATTGACATAATTACTAATATTTTCGTTAGTTTAAAAATTTCAAGATATTTCTTCTCATGTAATTGTTTTAATACACCAGTAATTGTGGTCCTTTGCCAGTTTTATAAATACACTCATGGGTATAGCCTTAAGAATATGTGTACAGAGCTAGCAAGGGAAGGCGGGAAATGAGTTTAAAGTAAATGTGATATAAATACTAGTGAAATTCCAAGCATGATACCCTGTGTTTGGCATTTCACTGGATTAGGGTGATACATTATTGTAGAATAAAGACATTGTTCTACCCTTTTCATCCTTCTGGTGAAAAAAGTGTCATGCTGATGATACATATTTAAGGATGAGCACAAAGTATCCTGGCTCTCAGCTCTGCAAGTACTAAAAGCTATTAATCCTAGCTACCTAGAACCTGGAAGTTGTTGAGAATAAGCTATAGTAGTAGCCTGATCATCCCTATTGAATAGGGTTTTTCTATCTTGGCCCTTGAGACAGTAGAAAGTCATTCTTAGTATGTCAGAATAATTTGGTGATTTGAATAATGGAGGCATCTGTGTTTAAACGATGCAGACACAATCAATACACACTGGCAAACAGTTCTTATTCGATGGAGAATAACGGAAGTCAAACACGTTGTTTGGTATTGTGAACATTGCATGTTTTTCAATTTGCAGGGACTTATCTGTGGACTTTGTCAAAGATGAGCTGGGTAATTGTGCAGTTATCATGTTCACTGTACTCAAATGCCCTCTTGGGAACCTTATGTTTATATCAATTACAAAATGAAATTACTTTTCCTCTGCAATGAAAATGTTATTTTCTAAAACCACATCCAATCACTGTTTTCACTGAAATGACTTATTGTTTACTCTCAAAGTTCAAAGTATTCAACGGTTTGTTATAATAATTACCATTGTTTTTAAAAATAGCAATATAAGCACTAGCATTTAAAAAATGTTTTTAACCCAAAGATAGTTACTCTATTTCTCAGAAAAATTCTGTAATTTGCTAATGAGAAGACAGAGGCTCAGACAGGTTAATTAAACTGTCCAGGATCTGGATGCAAATCCATGCTGTCTGCCGTTAAAACCGTGCTCCTCTCGCTCCGCCATGTTATTTGGGAACATCAGGATGAGCTTTTACCTGCCTATGTACCTGGCTGAGACATATTTCCCAAAAGTTAGGTTGTACATACATCGAATGAAATACCAGATCAGTAAAAGAAAGTAAACAAATGCATGTAAAATGTAATTAGTATCATGTACAGAAATACATGGCAAGCCAGGATAATTACAATTAATTACAATTTAAATTAAAAAAAATAATGTATACTAGTAGGACATGTTACAGGAAATTGTGTATACCTGCAGCTAATTGGTTTAAATGTATAGAATTCAGTGCGAGTGTTCATGGCTATGCCCTTATTTCACTTTTCAGAATTTAATGTTTTTTTGAGAAAGAATTCAGTAAGGACCTAAGCACTAATCATGGCTTATCAAAGAAAAACTATTAAATCAATCAATGTGGTTACTATATAAATAAGACGGTAAATACAGTGTTATGAATATTACATTTTTATACTCCCTCATTTATGGTACAATGTGTAATCCTGAATTAACTAGATAAAAAGTCATTTGAGAACAGAGGGACAAAAGTGATAAGATTTTTGAACTATGAGTTTATATTGGAATATAAAATGTAAAGAAAATAAAAATTCAAAAGAGGATTTATGCCAGCTCTCCTTTTGTGTGTGTTTTCATGCATTAGAAAATTATATCTATTAAGGGTTCTACATTAAGAGAAGTCCAGGGAATATAGCAATTAATAAAATAGGTATGAATATTTTACCAGTGAACTTTTGCTCCTTTACCAACCACCACAAAATTGAGTGCTTTAATAGTGAAGCTACATTTCCCCTTTAATCTTTGCATTTTAATTTTGGATGATTGAATCATATTAATTAAATAAGCAGTTATTCATGTCCACCTAAGTGAGAAATACTGCTTTTCATTTTTTGATTTCATTCTGATGGTTATATTTATCTTTATCTTAGGAAATATTTTGTCATTGATATAAATTTTCATGGGTATCAATTATTACCTGAGCGTTATCATGGTTGCTAAGAAACTGAGAAATTAAATTGAGAATTTTTATCTGCACTGAACAATATCCAGGAAATAGAATCTGCGAACTTGGTAACAATGTAAAACTACATGGTTAAAAATAAGCATAATTAAAATTATTTCAAAATAGTATGAACTGAGAACTCAACAAATATGTAACTATATGAATGAGTTTTAATAAAGAAATAGTTTTTCATGGGAAATTAACATCATAGTAACTAAAAGTTTGCCATTTTAGAAAACAAAAGAGATAAGGTATAGTCTCCAAATGAATGAAGTTATATTTTCTCTCCTCCTGACTATTTATAAAGTAAATAACAAGCCTTTTCATTTTAAAACCCATGTTAGTTTCAGAAACATTTCAAAAAATTGTTTTTGTAACAATGTCTCAATATAAAGCCTCTCCATTTATATTTTAAAATTTTCAAATAGTGTCAATAAATTGGCTAATACAAAGAAATTATGTAAATTGTCTTTTAAAGCCTTTTGGATTGTGTTTAGTAGTAAGCAGGCTGCTGGTGTATGCTGGGAAAGGTCAAATGGTGCTGGGAGGGGAGCGAGGGACGGGACCAAGTAGCTTGCTATCCGTTCCTGTAAGCCGCAAAACAGCCCAGGTACTCCAGTTAGCTGCTACTCAGAGCTTTCTGATCCATTTAATGAATTTTGAAGATTTGGGATATTTGAACGTAAGGAAGGATTTGGGTTTCCCTGTTGAGAGCTCCCACGGACAGGGCTCTCATTACCTTTCAAAATACCAGTACACTTCCAATTGCCCACATAACTAGTTTCCATGGTCTTACACAGCCCTCATCACCTGAAGATGCTCACTGTTCCTGTTATATTCCAATTTACTCTAGAGACCTGAGAATTATGATTATCAAACTGAGCCACTATATGGATTCCAAAATTTTGTTGGCCCACCAGAGGAAATAAATTCTCTCCTCACAGGCTTTCATGTAAAAGTTCTCACATCTTTGGTTGCTGTGGCTAGAATGTTGGACGACCTCCCCAGGTTTGGAGCAATTGCAATATCACGGACAGGATCAGTAACTGTCATGAGAGTTTTGGCTTTTGCATATTTCCTAGTGTTTTTATGATATTAAAAATCTGAACTTTGGTCATTGCAACTGGACTAATGATAAATTTTTACAATTCTAATTTCAAGATTGATTCAATATTTTTCATAAAGATTGTTTTGAGTACTAATTTATCTTTTGTAGACTTGATTTATATGTGGTTATTAGTACAACTCTGTCATTTCTTTGTAATATTTTAAAAGTATTAGTAAAGCGGGAGAGAAATAATCAGAAAATGAAATTAAACTGTACAATTTGTAGCCAAATTAAATATTTGGTATTGCTTCATTTATAATTTGTTAATAAAATGAAAACACCTTTGTAAGTTTTTTATTCAGATTTTCTATAGAGGTAAATGTTTCTAATATGTGCTTATATATTTTTATGGTGTAATTACATGGCTTAAAGTTTCCTTCAAGTCAACTTTGGAAACACACTATAAGAGAAGCAGGTGAAATTTTGCTGAAATTGTGCATGCACATTAACTTCCACATTCCTCATCCCAGAATTTTCTAATTTAGTTGACTGTTTCATGTAGCTCATATACTATAGAACTGTGGCATTGATGAAAAAGCTGTACATCTTTGTTTGCTAAGATGTATAAGTATTACAGGTAAATTATAAATTGGCAGAATCACAACAAGAGGACATTCTCTGAAACCCTCCAGTTATCAAAATTGTGTGCTATTCTAAGGTTTTACAGAAAAACAACTAAGAATATTCAAAGATTGCATTTCTTTGAAAGCATGTTGTAATAGCTGGCCATACTTTATGAAAGTATATATGAATTGATTTCAGCATCATGATTGCATTAAAAAAATTGCATGCCTGCTGCTATTACAAATGAAGCATTGCTTGAAATAAAGAAGAAACTTATTAGATTTCCAAATTTACAGTATAGCATCAAATGATTCTGAGAGGTTAGACAATGTTTTAAATTATAAATCTCATGTCTTTTTTGTAACATTCATTCTGATTATAATTTCCAACTTTCAGGTTTCCTATATTTGCTTAGGCAAGCTTGATTTGAATGAGGTTCTTGTTTCTTTCTATTATGTTCTGTTAGTTTTTGGAATGAATATACCAAAGCCTTTTCTTCTCTGTTGTTTTGTTTTATTCCTGTCTTCATTGTTTCAGGTATTTCTTTTCCCTTCTGGATTCCCCAAGAGCTGGATTGAGATGGTCCAATTAGGCCCAGGTCTTCTTCTCCTCCTTCTCCCCTTGCCCCTCCTCCTCCCTTTTCCTGTCCTCCTCCTCCCCCCTCCCTTCCCCCCTCTTTTTTCCCCTTCCCCTCCTCTTCCTCCTCCTTTCTGGCAGAGAACTCTGGATGCTGACACTGCCAACCTCCAGTATCCTCACCCTTGCAGATGATCTCTGTCAGCCTTTTAATCCTTTACTTGAGCATGACGGGGTTTAAAACACTGACTTAACACTTAAAGGCTTTATGTGAGTACCTGTGGATGCTTTCATTCCTGACTGCTTTTACTTTTTTCTTCTTTTTTCTTTCAGAAATTTTCTAATGTAGGGTTTGTCTTGCATGTATTACAACCAGAACATAGTGTTTAGAACTTAAATGAGTTTGAGCTTCTGTATCAAAGGACTATTTTCTTCATTGGTTGATAACCTGTGATGAAATAAGATATGTGCAAGTTACATTTAACTGTGAGAATTATACTCAATAGCTGAGGTCAAAGTACCCGTTCTGTAAATTTTATTTTGAATTTTTACCATGGTGTTAAGTTACTCATGGTGTGTCATACTGCTCAATGGGAAAGAGGATCATTAGAAAGTTCACCCTGCTTTTGAGACATAATAAGAAATGTTTTTAAATATACAGAATAACATTGAAACTGACCAATTTGTAAAATAAATCATTTCTGTGTATAAAGCAGCAAAATATAATATGGACTGTTTGCCCTTTTTTAAAACAAAGGAGTTTGTTTTTACTACTTGAAATTACTGTTTAAAGCTTTACAATTATTCTCCAAGTAGGATTATTCAATACAATATATTTAAAAAGATAAAAATTTGCCATTTTATATCTAGTTCTTTTTAAACATATGTAAAGTCAGATAGGAAGGAAGATAGAAACTTTTCTAAAGGAAATTGAATACTGAGGTCTATTTTGTGCACATATTACAGCTGAAATAATGCAGCTGAAGGATCCTTGACTACTGGACAGAACTTACACTTGGGGGACAAGTGACCTAAGCTTAATCCCTGGCAGCGCTACCTAATTACAGGGAGAGCCATGGCAGACCATGGGTTTACTTACTTTTTTAAAAAAAAAATTTACTTCAAGTTCAAAATAATAGCTATATTTTTCATTAATTTATTATGAAGGAATATAATAAAAGTAATTACCAGACACAATTTGCCAGTGCAAAAAAAGCTTTGTAAATAACACAATGTTGCTTTGTAATTGTGACTTGAAATCAAATACTTCTAAAGCCATTATTCTGAGGTTTTCAAATGTTTAGAAGGTGGAGTTAGCGGTGATTGCTATATTCTCCTTTTTGCTTACCCATGTTCTCTAATTTTCTAGAAGTCATCTCACACCTGTCAGAATAGAATGGCTAGCATCAATAAATCAACAAATAACAAATATTGGTGAGGTTGTGAGAGTAAAGGGACCCTTATGCACTGTTGGTGGGAATGCAGCTATTGTGAAAACAGTATATAGTTACCTCAATAAATTAAAACTGTAGCTGCCTTATGACCCCCTGATTCAATTTATCAGAATTTATCTACAGAAACCCAAAACACTAATTGGAAAGAATATATACAGCCCTATATTTATTGCAGTTTTATTTACAATAGCCAAGTTTTGGAAGCAGCCTGAGTGCCCATCATTAAAGACGAGTGGATAAAAAAGCTGTGGCACATTTACATAATGGGATACTACTCAGCCATAAAAAAGAAGGGCATCTTACCCTTTTCAACAACACAAATGGATCTAGGGCAGCCGTGGGCAAACTACGGCCTGCGGGCCGGATCCGGCCCGTTTGAAATGAATAAAACTAAAAAAAAAAAAAAAGGCCGTACCCTTTTATGTAATGATGTTTACTTTGAATTTATATTAGTTCACACAAACACTCCGTCCATGCTTTTGTTCTGCCCCCCCAGTCCAGTTTAAGAACCCACTGTGGCCCTCGAGTCAAAAAGTTTGCCCACTCCTGATCTAGGGAGTATTACGCTATGTGAAATAAGCCAGTCAGAGAAAGAGAAGTCTCATATGGTTTCACTTATATGTGGAATCTAATGAACAAAATAAACAAACAAATAAAATAGTAACAGACTCACAAATACAGAGACCAGACTGACAGCTGTCTGAAGGGAGGGGACTGTGGAACTGGGTAAAAAAAGTGAAGAGGTTAAGGGAAAAAAACAAATTCATAGTCAGATATAATACCAGAGGGTAAGGGGCTTGGGCAAGGTAGGAGAGGGAAAGGAGCGATAAATGGTGATGGAAGGCGACTCCTTCGGGTGGTGAACACACAATACAATGTACAGATAATGTATTAGAGAAGCATACACCTAAAACTTATATAATTTTATTAACCAATGTAACCAATATCTCTCCAATAAATTCAATAAAATACTGTTAAAAGAGTTTTTGGAAACCAAGATAAATTAGGACAATTTGATGATGGGAATGATTATTGAGACCCTACTTATAGATAGGGCTTAATAAGCACGTAAATTATGGCAACTTATGTTCATATTACGTTGTTACTACCTGTAAACTGTGGTTACATAATTGGGTAATGAAAATTTCTTTATTTTATTTCCTAAATAATTTTCTACTTTAATGATGACTAATTTAAACAGAAGATATTTTATTATTGTCAACAGCATAGGGAGTTTTGAGGATTTGAATGAATCTACACAAAGTATTTAAAACAATGTTTGGGAAACAGTTCACTATTATTATTACACTAGAAACCCGGTGCACGAAATTCGTGCACAGGGGTGGTGGTGGAGGAGTGTCCCTCAGCCCGACCTGCACCCTCTCCAATTCGGGAGCCCTCAGGGGATGTCCTACTGTTGGCTTGGGCCCATTCCCCATGGTTCTCTGCTCTCTGCAAGGCCTACCTGCTTCACACCACACCACGGGGATGGGCAAGCAGGCCTTGCTGGGTGCTGCCTTCAGGGACCACTTGCCTGCTTGCGCTGGTGCACTTGCCTGCTGAGCTCACGTTGCTGGGGTGGTGCTGCCAGCGTCCTGCCCCAGCCTCTATGGTTGCCACCATCTTTGTTGCAGAGTGATGGTTAATTTGCATATTACTTTTTTATTAGATAGGATAATTATTATTACTTTTATTTATTAATGTACAGGTTAAGGATATTATTACCAAGGAAAGACTGTTATGATTTCTGGTTACTTTTATTTTGGGGAACTACCTGGTAGTGGGATCATGCAAATGTCTTTTATATTGAATAATAGATAATATAAACATAAGGCCTTATTTTAAAAAGACAGTCAGCCTGGCCAGTGTGGCTCAATTGGCTGAGCTTCATCTTTTGCACCTGAGGGTTGCTGATTTGAGTCTGGGACAGGGCACATGTTTCTTTTTCACATTGAAGTTTTTCTCTCCTTCTCCCTTCTTCTCTCTCTAAAATCAATAGAGAAAACATGAAAAAATATCATTATTGTATCTTTATTTTAACTATATATTTCTGAATAAAAAATGATGCCAAAGTAGGGAAGAATTTGTATTTATAGAATGTGTTGTAGAACAGGTTCTCTTCTTTCAGGTCAGTGCTTATGATCCCAGAAAAAAATAGCAGTATGAAGGCATATATCTCTAAAGGAATGCGAGTCATATATTTGGCAAGAGCTGGCTGCACTGACTGATTCACAAGGGCTAATAGCACTGTGCAAGAAAATATGTTAGAAAATAGCTGTTTTGGCATAGAAACAATAAATGTGAGTGCATCGATTAAAAAAAACAAAAACAAACAACAACAACAAAAAAAACAAAAAACAAAAACAAGACAAATAACGAGAAAGTAAAAGACACTGATTTCCGGCCTCAGATGCTGTTGGCCAAAAGTCGGCTGTGAATAAGAAACCAAGTGGTTTTCAACACCAGAGGTAAATATAATATTAGAGTAATTCTAAGTATGATAGGGAGAGATTTGAAATTGCAACATCCACTGTAAATCCATACATTATAACAAGAAATGGACTGGATGTAGTAAAGAATAGCTTGCTATGAGGGTATACTTTTGTGGAAAACATAAATCAAAGAGTAAAAGACACTAAGGCGAAGCCTCCCTTGCAAGTCCTATCCACGCTCATTTGACAATGACACAAGATTACTCGCCTTCTGGTTATGTCACAGGGTTTCACAAGTCCAAGCATTGTTACTCTATTTCTTTCTAGAATGCACTACAGAGAATAGCCTAGATGTCCACTGTTTTTTTTACACTCAGGAGCTAACACTCTAAAGGTATTTTATTTTTTTGTAAAGGTATTCTAATGCCCTTCTCCTCTAAAAAAAAACAAAAAAAAACACACCAAAAACAAGCAAACAAACCAAAAACACACACAAACAACACAAGAAAACAGCAACCATAACAACAAAAACAATTCCATGTAATGTTATGTAGATTCTATTTCAGTTTCTAGCACATCTATAAGTCTGTCTTTTTTGCTCAATGGAGCTTCTAAGGGGCAATATTACAGTTATTCACGTCATGATAATTTGCGAAGATATATGTCAGACACCTCTGCTAAGCACCAAGGATACAGAAGTGGAAAAGACCTTGGAACATGAGGAAAACAGTGAGCCACTGAGTCTGGGGCTAAGAGAAAACATAGTTTGGTGTTAGAAAAATGTTGGCAAGCCATGTTGAGGCTTGGGAATTTTATTCTAAATGAGTGGAAATCCATTGAAGTCTTCTAACATTTGAAATGCAACAACCAGAATTTCATTGGATGAAGAAGAATGGAGTTATGAAAGGGAAGAAGAAAACTTGCATATGGACCCAGCAATAAAAGAGTGTTCTTGATTTTTAAAGGCTATACTGGTAAATCAAGAGGCTGTAAATTTGAAGATCTGGGGCAGGAACGTGGTTGTATCAATGGAGAGATGTGGGTAGATTCAAGAGTAATATAGTCAGAGTTGTACATGATCATGAATTTTCATCTGTGGTTCCCTCTGGATGCATGGACAGTTTCCCTTGTCAGTTTGATGAACATCTAGTTATTTGTTTCCACCTCATGCGAGGATATGTTTGTTGAGGGAGAGCTAGAAAGAGACATTGATTTGAGTGAAAAACGTTGATTGGTTGCCTCCTCTAGGTGGCATAATTGGGAATTGAACTCGCAACCTTTTCTTTTTTTTTTTTTTTTTTTTTTAATGTACAGGCCAACACTCCAATTAACTGAGCCACCGGTCCAGAGCCCTAATTATTTTTTAAGACTAACTTCAGGAGGCATACATAAGATTCAGTTTATGGATCATTCCAGACCTGCAAACTTGTATTCTTGTCTGGTCAGGGCTGCACTAGCATAGACTTTAGCGATTCCCAAGGTCATACAAGTTATCACCGCCGCTGTTACTGATTCTGGTTCCGAGGCCAGCCAAGGGCTCTCTGAAGCCATTTCACCTATTCCCTTTCCTTCCTTCCATGCACGCCCTGCAGAGTCAAACTTCACACCAATATCCTGTCACTTCTTGCTTCTAGAAATGCGGCATCCGTCTCGTTGCTCCTAAACGGACACTTCTCCAAAGAGGACATACAGATGGCCAAGATATATATGAAAAAATACTCAATGTCACTGATCATCAGAGAGATGCAAATTAAAATGACAATGATATACCACCTCACACTGCCAGAATGGCTACCATCAGCAAACTAACAAATGACAAGTGCTGGCAAGGATGTAGAGAAAAGGGGACCCTCATGCACTGCTGGTGGGAATGCAGACTGGTGCAGCCACTGTGGAAAACAGTGTTGAGTTTCCTCAAAATATTAAAAATGTAACTCCCATTTGACCCAGTGGTCCCACTTCTAGGAATATATCCTACGAAGCCTGAAACACCAATCAGAAAGAATATACGCACCTAGGTGTTCATAGCAGCACAATTTACAATAGCTAAGATCTGGAAACAACCCAAGTGTCCATCAGTAAATAAGTGGATAAAAAAGCTGTGGTACATCTACACAATGGAATACTAGGCAGCAGTAAAAAGGAATAATCTCTTACCCTTCGAGCCAGCGTGGAGGGACCTTGAGAGTATTATGCTAAGTGATATAAGCCAGTCAGAGAAAGACAAGTATCACATGGTTTCCCTTGTATGTGGAATCTAATGAACAAAATAGATCCAGAGACATGGAAGCAAGCAACAGACAGGATTCTCAGAGGGAAGGAGGGGAGGGCAGAGATCAACCAAAAACTTACCTGCATAACTCATGGTCACATATGCTAGCAGGGTAAAGGCCTGGGGTTGGGGATAAGCACAGGGTGGAGGAGGTAAACGGCAAAAAAGGGGGAATATCTACAACACTTTCAACAATAAATTTAAAAAAAAAAACACCTGATAAACAAAATAGAACCAGAGACATAGAAAAGTGGGGCAGACTGATAAATCTTAGAGGGAAAGCAAGGGTGCTTGGATGGATGGGAAGAGATTAACTAAATAAATCATATGCATATATGTATAACCCATGGACAAAGACCATAGTGTGGTAAAGGCTTGTGGGTGGGATGGGTACAGGGTGGAGGGGGTCAATGGGGAAAAAATAAGGGGACATATGTAATACTTTCAAAAATAAAGATAAGTTTTAAAAAATAAAATAAAATAAAAGTTATATTGTGCACATTTTAATTAAATTGCCCAGCTAGTTCTCCTAAACTTTAAGTTCTTTGAAGATATTGACACTTCTGACACCAATTACAGAACCCAAAATATAGTAAAAATATTTAATCAATATTTGAAGAATGAAGGAATAAATGCCAGATATACTACAATCACAGCAAATATTACTCTGTAAATTTAGGGTCTAAAAGTATTTGTTGGCCCTGAATAATTATTATGCTTCTTAATATTAAAAACTCAAAATTCTAATTTGATAATTCTCCCCTTTTTGTTTTCACTTCTTTTAATTTTTATCACACACGCACACACACACACACACACACACACACAGAGACACACAATGCTTCTTTACTTTGAATTTCTGGACCTTTTTAAAATTTATGGCACCCTAGTTCTTATTTTTTGCTTATGTAATATCCTATTGCGTCAATGAATTTTTCATGCAGAGAAAGTATAAATTATTAAATCAAGTCTCCAAGATCATTAAATGTTGAAAATCCGTAAATAGGTCACATAAAGGACAGTCAAATGCAATAAATATTTTTCCAACCATGTCTAAGATAAAGACATTAGTATACTCTTCAACAAAATGAAAACACATAATACAAATAATTATTTTAACTATAGGAAAACATGCCAGAGGAGATATTAAAAACAACTCTGAGTTATATAATGCCATTCTACCCACTGAAGAATCACATTTCATTCCATTTATAACATTGATGGTACTTTTCTCCTTTATAACAATTTTGGCAATGGAGAATTTTTTACTACAACCAGACCAAAATAATAATAATAATTAAATAAATACAGTGAAACCCTTAAATAACTGCAATTACAATATTTAACTTGTTTTCTTTACTAAGCATTTTAAAAAGCCTTCAGGCTAGTTTATACATTTAATTTCTATTTCATACTTTCCATATTTTTCTTATCTTAATGTGACATTGTGAAACTCAGATTACAAACATTGTGAGTGGAGCTGATTACACTCTCATAGGTCTCTGTCAAAGAATTTACTGTTCTCATAATGAAAAGTCATAGGTATAGCTAATGCATGATAATGGGTTTTCAAAGAAAGTTTAAGAATTAAAATGATACATTTTTTTAAATGGCAGGACAAACCATAACATTTTTCAATATTTCAATAAAAATCAGCAAATATACCTTTACTATTGTGTTGTTCTAGTAATGAGAGGTCACCACATAATTCAAATAGTGAGTAGAACTTATCAATATATAAGATGATAAATCATAACTCTAAATAGACATGTTCTACGTCAGTTTCTTTGTTTCAAAAGTAAATATGGGTATCATCATGTAACGTTTCAGGATTAACCTGAGAATTGCTAAAAAATTATTTTAATTGTAAAATGTTCCTTTGATTCCACTGAAACTTAACCATTGACAAAGACGCATTAAACTAGTACAAATGGCTCTACATTTTCTGGCATTTCTTCCATCTCCTCTACAAATAAATTTTACAATCCTTGAATTATTTCAAAATGAAAAATTAATATATCATTGAATAGAAAAAAAACACATTAGTGCCTTAAATTTTAACTGGGCTAGTATCAATTGGCTTTATTTTCACTAAATTTGACTACTTCACGGTGACACAATTTTCTTTGCCCCTGGAGTCATTTTTTGTTTTTTTTCATTTGTTACCTTCTTATCTAGGCCATGATAACAAGAATACAAGTGTCCATGTTGAAATGTCCACAGAACAATAGGCATTGTTGGAACTGTTCATAAACCAAGACATTTTACTTTGCTAGGTCAGATGCTTCTCACCAGTGATGTGCCGGTGAAACCATATTTCTCCTCTCTTCTAATTGGTCAGGTTAAATGGATTTTCTTTCTTTGAAATAACACTTGTTTGTTGTTATTTGGCACTTTAGTTGTTAGTGTTCATTTTATCAATTTAAATAAAATATCAGCATATACTTGACAGAATGATTAGACTTCTGAAAATGATAAGTTTTGATAAAGTGTCATGATTATATAAATATAAAAATAGTGTCATTTGAGTTATTTCAATCCAGTATAATTCTCTTTTCTCTTTTAATAATCTTTTCTACTTTCCAATCTCCTTTATTCTTGATTTTCAATGGCAGATCAAGGCAGATTGTAATGATTTCAATTTCAATAAACATATTGTTAAAGATCATTTCCAAAAAAAGATATATCTTCCCACTGCCACTTTAGTTATCTATGTAACTGATTTTTCAAATCTGATATTTATAAACAGATTCCTGTTTAATGACTATATGAAATTGATTTGGTGAAGGTATTCTGACAAAAAGAAGGTACTCAAGCATTCCAAAAAGATGTCTGTAGAATGCACTGATGGTCAGACTAACACCTCCTCCAATGTACTGTGTTAGAACAACACCCACAAAGGACAGTTGTGGCTGTGGCTCAAATATTCTTTCAGAGAAGCACCATTGTTTAACCTAGAAAGCATGTGATTTGCCAAGTTACCCACTAATTTACCTCCTATGTAAACAGAAATCCATAATAAAAAATAAATTATAATTATTTAATTTTAGAACATTTAATAATGTTAACTGTAGTTACCACAAATTCAAAACTGCATCAACTCTTTTTTTTGGCCCCAAATCCCACTAGTTTTCCCAGATTCTAGAAGTAATAACTTAATTGTTAATGATCTTGCCAACATCATTCAGAGATGTTTATAGACCAGCACTTATTAAAGCATCACTACCCATCTGCTTTAAAATCTCAGTATCAGGAATTTCCAGAATGCAGGAATTGTGTAAAAACTACAGAGGTTGTGTTTGGTCAATGTCTCCCTCTTTAGAATTGTGATGCCATCTGATTTTGTACTTTTTTGTAGCACATTAGGCAATCTTTGCGTGATTGAGAATATACTTTCACAGTTCTGTTTAATTAAATCATATTGACAAGACATGGTTTTTGTAGCCCTCTTCACAACAATGAGGGTCTATACCACATGCCCCTGCTCCTTTGGGCCATTTGTTTATTTCATGTAATAGGCTCAAGTTGTGGCATCTACGCAACATAGCATGAGCTCACCTTCCTTCCTTGAACTTATTGCAACCCAGAGAAACCCTCTCGTCCTTTCTGTTTACAAATGAAAGGTAGAGGCTGCTTTTCCTCCCCTCAATCAGGTTTGCCATTTCTGCCTTATCTCTATATTATGGCATTCTTATATCTATATTACAGGCCTGGTGCACAAAATTCGTGCATAGGCAGGGGGTAAACACAGCCCAGCCTGCACCCTCTCCAATTCGGGACCCCTTGGGATGTCTAACTGGCAGTTTAGTCCCAGGGATCGGGACTAAACCAGCAGTCGGAAATCCATCTCATAATCCTGAACTGCTGGCTCCTAATCGCTCCTAACTGTCCCCGACTACTGGCCTGATCGCCCCTTACTGCCTCTGTGTGTCAGCCTGATCTCCCCTAATTTACTCCCTGCTGGCCTGGTAGCCCCCAACTGTCCCCCTCTGCCAACCTGGTCACCCCTAACTGGTCCCCCCTTATGGCCTGGTCACTCCCAATTGACCCCCCTGCTGGCCTGGTTGCCCCCAACTGTTCCCCCTGCCATCCTGGTTATCCCACAAAGCCTGCTCTTTAGTCGTTTGGTTGTCCCTCACTAACCCTCTGCCAGCCTGGTCATAGGCAGCCATCTTGTGAGGGAATGAGGGTTAATTTGCAAATTAACTCTTTATTATATAGGATACCAGCTTAATTGCTCATCAGATTCCAGGTGAGAGATGATCAACTTTCTACTTTCTAAAGGGAAATACATAGCCATTTATAATGAAAGGAAGATCTATAATTATTGTTGTCATTGCAAGCAAAGAAGAAGCAAAAGAAGAAGCTAAAAAATTTTTGTTGTTTGTTACAATCAAATTTCATGAAACCCCATGAGGAAAAATGTATTAAGAGTATATATAGCAAAAATTAAAGTATGTCTGGATACTACCTTAAGCAATAAGTGTCCAGAGGCAAACCTGCTCTGGTTAATGGTCTTTATTTTACCAAAATTAATAAAGCCATACACTCAGCCATGGAGTATAAACCATCACAATTGTCTATTATATGAATTCTTTTTACCTTTCTTATAGCTGATATCTAAGAGTGATAAGATTTGGGGTTTTATCTGAAGTTTGACTGGGGTGAGGAAGCGAACATGAAGTTGTCATTTAAATACCACAGCATCTGAACATTCCTCATGATAAGATCTCTAGAGACTGAGCAGGAAAAATATCTTTGAAACAGGGCCCAAGCTTGTCGTGCTAAGCTGACTCTTTCCGAATAATATTCTGATTGTCATGGTATTTGGAGAGATTTCAACTAGAAATGAGTCACATTGAACTATATATCCTGTTCAAAATAAACAACTTATGGTTAAGTGGGAAATCTTCATATCTATGCTTTCAAAGATCTAGCAAACAAATATGATACAAACAAATCTATTTTGAAATATATTTTTCCTCTGTTTTTGCACATGTGCTAGCATAGTGCATGGTGTTTTCTGCAATTGTTTAAAATAACAACATATCCAACACCCATTTCTGATAAAAACTCTCAGCAAAGTGGGAATACAAGGATCATACCTCAACATAATAAAAGCCATATATGATAAACCCACAGCCAACATCATACTCAATGGGCAAAATCTAAAACCATTTCCCTTAAGAACAGGAATAAGACAGGGATGCCCACTCTCACCACTCCTGTTTGACATAGTACTGGAAGTATTAGCCATTGCAATCAGACAAGAAGAAATAAAAGGCATCCAAATTGGAAATGAAGAAGTAAATCTGTCCTTATTCTCAGATGACATGATAGTGTACATAAAAAAACCCTAAAGAAAAAAAAAAAACCCTAAAGACTCCATCAAAAGACTATTAGACTTAATCAATGACTTC
>NW_006287706.1:1427275-1437093 GCF_000327345.1 Myotis davidii
AGTACTATGCTGCTCTAAAAAGTAAGGAACGCTTACCATTTGCAACGGCATGGATGGAACTGGAGAGCATTATGCTAAGTGAAATAAGCCAGTCAATGAATGAAAAATACCACATGATCTCACTCATTCATGGATAATAGAGACCATTATAAACTTTTGAACAGTAATAGATACAGAGGCAGAGCTGCCTCGAACAGATTGTCAAAATGCAGTGGGAAGGCCGGGGAAAGTTGTGGGGGTTGAAGGGGGGTGGTAAGAGATCAAGCGAAGGACTTGTATGCATGCATGTAAGCATAGCCAATGGACACAAGCCACTGGGAGGTAGGGGAGGCCGGAAGGGAAAAAGGAGACATATGTAATGCTATTTGTAATACTTTAAGCAATAAAAAATAAATAAATAAGTAAATAAATAAATAAATAAATAAATAAATAAATAAAAATTAAAAATTAAAAATAAAATAACAACATATATTGAAGATAATGTCATAACAATACATGAAAATCTTTCCACTTTGCAGAACCTTTATATTGTACTTTTGGTCTCTTAAGTTCCATAACTAAACCATTATTGGAAAATGTTTATATTTTTTTCAATCTTTAGGTATTATAAACAATGCTAAAATGAGTACAGAATATAAAAATTATGAGAATTATAAATTCTAATCAAATGAATGTACAGATATAATTTGGGTTGATTTTACAAAAATTATATTAATTTATATCCTAAACAATAATATTTGAGAGTGACTCTTCTCTCACAAACTCAGTAAAGAGGAATGTTAATGTCTTTGCCAATCTGATAAATAAAAAATGAAACTTAATAACATTTCAATATGAATTTTATTAAATTAAAGTGACATTGAGTACTTTTATCATATACTTAGGATTTTTGTGACTACTTTATTAATATTATTTGATGTATTTTTATTTAGTAATTAGGTTTTTTTCACATATTCATTTTTTAAAATATTTTATGGATTGAGAAAACTGGCCTTTTTTTCTGTCAAATAAATCAAAAAATATTTTCTCCTATGGCCATTCATCTTTACTTGTAATAGTTTTTGCTTTGCAGGTATGTTTATGTATGTCAATATTAAATGTTATGTCTTCTGGGATTGCATTAAAGTAACAAAGATTTTACACACTACAATATTTAAAAGAATTTAAAAAGTAATTTTCCTAAAGATTTGTTTGGTGCTCTTATAGTTTTAGTTTTCACATTTATAAATATTTTATTGATATGGTGAGTATTCCAATATAAGAGCTATGGGTCCACCTGCATTTATTATTTCAAAGGCTACCTTGTTTCTTATAAACTACTTATAAGAAAAATAAGTATTGTGATTGCTTATAAAATTAACTAGTTAAAATAATAGCTTTCACACATTAAAGAGTTATATATTTGAAAGAAAATAACCCTTTACAATAAGAACCCTAAAGATAAAATACCTTAATATTAATAAGAAATAAAAGAATTTTATATAAAGATAGACATGTGTTTCTAAATCTATAAGATGGTATGATATGAATAACTAGAAAGGTATAGAATGTTCTGGGCAGACAAGCATTAAAAGATAACAATTTCTACCAAAGTAATACTAACAAATTAATATAATCTCAAGAAATTTAACTACAGGATCTTTTTACAACTAGATACATGTCTATGGAAAAATAAACAAACAAGTATAACTAGAATAAAAATCTGAAAAAGAAGACTGATAGGAGTCATTATGCTAATAAAACAAGTTGGAGCTATGCCCTGGAGCCAAAATAAATGAAGCAGTATGGCATGGAACAAATCCAGAAAATGGAATATAATGGACTATAATCCCTATAGTCCTATAATCCCCTACAGAACTTTAAAATATGAGAAAGGTGACAACTTGATTTGTGAGCAAAAAAAAAAAATGTATTATTTAATGGCAGGCTCCTTTTCATGAGCATAGCATTTCAGAATTTATATATATATATATATGAATTTTAAAACTGACTTTTCTCTTTTGATGGGTATCAATTCCATAATCATTTTCTAAAATATATTTTTATTGATTTCAGAGAGGAAGGGAGAAGGACAGAGAGATAGAAACATCAATGATGAGAGAGAATCATTGATTGGCTGCCTCCAGCTGCCCCACACTGGGGATCAAGTCTGCAACCAGGGCAATTGTCCTGACCTGGAATCTAACTGTGACTTCCTGGTTCATAGGTCTATGCTCAAACACTGAACCACACCTGCCAGGCTCCAAAGTAATTCTGAGATACAACTACTAGTAAGTATGCTGTATTATGATAGAAATTATTAGAGACACAATAATTAGATATGCTATCTATCCAATGAAAACATTTTAGGTAGTTAAGAATTTTAAAAACTCAGAAATTTAAATATAAGTTTATATGTATAAATACAGTGCCATAGAAATATGCTATTGCTAGAATCCCAAAGTTCTTTATTTTGCCAATCCAATGGCCACTTATATGTCTTTATAGTATCCCTTGTCAGATTTGCATTTGAAGCAATTGAATACTCCTTCCCTCTTTATTTTTTAAAATGATGATAAATATTCACAACATAGCCCAGCCAGTGTGGCTTAGATGGTTGAGAGTCAAACCATGCACTAGGAGGTCACCAGTTATATTCCAGGGCAAGGCAAATGCTTAGTTTGTGGTCTTGATTCCCAGCAGGGGGCTTGCTGGAGACCACTGATCAAAGTTTCTCATCAGTGTTTCTATCTCCATCTCCCTTCCTCTCTCTAAATTCAATATTTTTTAAAAATATTCATAACATAAAATTTATAATTTGAGGGGTGGGAAACATTCGACTCATAGGCCATTATAAGGCCTGAGAAAGCATTTGGTCTGGCCCTGCCAAGGCATTCGGGGTAAGTTAATTAATTGTTGACCACATACAACAGGCAAATATTTAAGTTGATAATTTTGTATGGCCTGTGGATGATGGTATAAATATGCAAATGGCCTTTGACAGAAAAAATGTTCTCACCTTTAAACCATCTTTAAGTGTATATTCTGGGGCATTAAGTGCATTCACATTATCATGGACCCATCACCCCACCCATTTACAGAACTTTTACATCTTCTCAAACTAAAAGCCTATCCCTATTAAACAATAACTTTTATTCTCCAACTATCCCGTTTCTTGCAATCACCATTCTAAATTCTATTTCTATGAATTTAATTACCCTAAGTAATTAAATTAGTAGAATTACACAATATTTTTCTTTTTGTCTGATTTGTTTCACTTACCATAATGTCCTTAAGGTATCAGAATTACCTTCCATTTTAAACCTGAAAAATATATCATTGTATGTATATAGCACATTTTTTTTTATCCATTAATCAGTAAATGGGCACTTGAGTTACTTCCACGTTTAGACTCTTGTCTATAATGCTGCTATGAGAATGAGAATACAAATATGTCTTTGGGTCCCTGATTTCAATTGATTTGTGTTATAACTAGAATTCTGGATCATATCGTAAACTATATTTTAGCATTTTAACTCTTGCCTTACTATTTTCCACAGTAACTGAAACATTTTACACTTTCACTAGCAGTGCACAAGGGTTCCAATTTTTCCACAGCATTGTCTGCATTTGTTATTTATTTATTTATTTATTTATTTATTTATTTATTTAGGGTGGATAGTAGCTATAATAATGTGTGTAAAACAATATCTCATAATGGTTTTAACTTATATTTCCTTAATGTTAGTGATATTGAGCATTATTTCATATAGTTATGTATATACTTACTGTTTTTTTTCCTTTGTTGCTGTTGATTTTTAAAATAGAAAAGGACATTGATTTGTTGTTCCACTTATTTATGCATTCATTGATTGATTCCTACATGTGCCTTGACAGGGGATCAAACCCACAACCTTGATATCAGGACAATGCTCTAACCAACTGAGCTACCTGGCAGGGCTTATTTTCTATTTGTTTACCTTCTGTGCATAAATGTCTATTCAAAATTGGGTTGTTTGGATTATTTGTTTTTGAGTTATAGGAGGTCTTTACTTATTCTGAATATTAATCCCTTATTAGATATACTAGAGAACTGGTGCACAAAAATTTGTGCACTTTGGGGGTCCTGCAGCTCGGCCTGTGCCCTCTTCCAGTCTGCTGGGGGATGACCACCTGGGGGATGACCACTTGCTGGCTTAGGCCTGCTCCCCGGGGGAGTGGGCCTAAGCTGGCAGTCAGACATACCTCTGGCAGCCCAGAAGCCCTCAGGGGATGTCCACTTGTCAGCAGGGAGCAGGCCTAAGCTACAGTCAGACATCCTTAGTGCAGCTGAGGAGGCAAGAGAGGCTCCTGCCACCACCACTGTGTTGGCAGCCATCAGCCTGGCTTGTAGCTGAGGAGAGCTCCCCCTGTGGGAGCACACTGTCCCCCAAGGGGCAGCTCCTGCATTGAGCATCTGCCCCCTGGTGGTCAGTGTGTGTCATAGTGACCAGCCATTCCCAGTTGTGTTGCTGTTATGATCAATTTGCACATTACCTTTTTATTATATGTCTGGTGCACAGGTGGGGGCCAGCTGGTTTTCCTTGAAAGGTGTCCCAGATTAGGGTGGGGGTTCTACTGGGGTGCCTGGCTAGCCTGGGTAACGGGCTGATGGCTGTTTGCAGGCTGGCCACAGCCCCCAGCCACCCAAGCTCCCAGTGGAGGCTGGCTGGAAGCAGGTATCTGGGATTCATTTATCTTCTATAATTGAAACCATGTTGCCTTTAGCAGAGGCCACAGCAGCCAGGGCAGGCTTGAAGCTTGGCTTCCTCCATCATCAGGGCAACAAAGCCTCCAGCTTACTCCAGCTCCGTGGCTGCCGGCCACCATCTTGGTTGGGTTAATTTGCATATAGTCACTCTGTTTGGCTGGTGGGTATGGCTTGGGGTGTAGTGAAGGTATGGTCAATTTGCATGTTTCTCTTTTATTAGATTAGATGATTCTCCCATTCCATGTGTTTCTGTTTTACTTTCTTGATAATATTTTTGAATGCACAAAAGTTTTCAGTTTTAATTAAGTTCAATTCATTTATTTTTCTTATGTTATCTGTGCTTTTGGTGTCATATTGAGGGAATCACTACTGAATCCATTCCCATGAAGCTATCTCTTTATATTTGCTTCTAAGAGTTTTAAAGTTTTAGTTCTTAAATTTAGGTCTTTAAGTATTAGTAACATTTTTGAATTATCAATTTATTGTTATTTAATAATCTTTATAATATTTCATAGTGTTTCTTGCCATTAAAATTAATTAGGTCTATTGTAAACATATGCTATTTCTCTTTAGGTTGTATTTGCTTGATAAATAGATTTGACTTAATTAATTTTAACTTGTTTATGTTGTAATGTTTTACATTTCTTTTATGAGAAACACTGAAATTATCTGGGATTTAGTCCATATTATTTGCATTTTTTTATAATCAATCTGTTAAATTCTCTCATTTTCAGGAAAATATTTTCTTCTATTGACTCAAAAATATGCATTGTATTTCAACTTTCAATACATACTTTAAACATCTGTGCATCAACCATCCACTAATATTACCCAATAATATTAATTGAACTGCTAGTATTTGGTGGCACACTTATAGGTGCTAAGCACATAGTAGTAAATAAAACAGAAAGAAATCTTAGTAAAAACCAACAATTTCTCAGAAAAAAGCATGCAAAAATCATTTAGTACAAGAGTAATAGTGCAAAGAAGGGAAAAATAAGGCAAAAAATAGTGTTATAAGATGTAGGTGTTCTGTGCATATTTGGCATTGGTTCAGGGTTATAACAGTGCAGGTTGTAAGAAATGGTTATATTCTGAATATACTCTGATAATAAAGCAGGAAGGAAGCCAATATATTGAATGCAAGTTTTGAGAAAAAGACAAAAGTCAATGTTTTCTTTTAAAGAATTATGACCTAAGCAACAGTAAAAAATAAAATAAAATTTTCATTAATGAACACAGGAAGTAATGTTAAGTTTCAAATGTCAATTAAATATTGAAGTGACCATATCATTTCTGAGATTCAGGAGAGAAATGCAGGCTAGGAATATATATTTTTTGAAACATCAGAATATAGACTATCTTTAAGATCCATCATACTTAACATTACCAAAGGAAGTAGGATAAATAGAGTACAAATCCAAAAATTAAACTCTGGGGCCCAGCACTATTTAGATGTTGGAAAGATGAGGGAACATATGAAAATGAAACTAAGTGTACATGGCAGGTAAATTGAAAACAAAATTAATATGAAGTCTTAGTAGATAGGTAAAGAAAATAATTAAGAGAGGAGTGATTAACTTTGTCAAATGCTAACAATTCATAAAGATGTAAATTGCCTTCCTCTGTTGGCCCAGTCACCCTAACTGCCCTCCCCTGCAGGCCTGATTGCCCCCAACTGCCCCCCTTTCAGGCCTGGTCCCACCCAACTGCCCTCTGCTGCTGACCTGATCACCCACAACTGCCCTCCCCTGCTGGCCATCTTTGACCACATGGGGGCGGCCATCTTGTGTGTTGGAGTTATGATCAATTTGCATATTACTCTTTTATTAGATAAGATTTATTGTCCTTCATGTTACTACTTGCTTTGCATTTTCTATTTTTTTTTTAATATCTTTTATTGATTTTCCACAGAGAGGAAGGGAGAGGGATAGAGAGTCCGAAGCATCAATGAAAGAGAAACATTGATCAGCTGCCTCCTGCACACCCCACACTGGGGATGTGCCCACAACCAAGATACATGCCCTTGATCAGAATCGAAACTGGGACCCTTCAGTCTGCAGGCCAATGCTCTATCCACTGAGCCATACCAGTCAGGGTTGCATTTTCTATTCTGAAGTTTAATTTACCATTTATTTAAATGTATTTAAAAATAATTTTTATGACAAACACAATCTGTCATTCTTTTTTATTTTAAAGTGACATTATTTTATCTTCAACTTCAAGAGATAATTTAACTTAATTTAGAATGTAATTATTTTTCTTGCTCTTTCAAGAAAATTAAAAATATTTTTCTTGCTTATTAAATAAACTAGAGGCCTGGTGCATGAAATTCGTGCATGGAGGGGTGGATCCCTCAGCCTGGCCTGCACATTTTCCAATCCAGGACCCCTTGGGGGCTGTCTGACTACCTCTTGCAATCTGGGACCACTGGCTCCTAACTGCTCACCTGCCTGCCTGACTGATTAACCCTAAGTGTCTCTGCCTCACCCCACACCTGGGACCCAGGATTCCCTCCTCCTGCCAGTTGCAGGCACCCAGGACCAGGGCTTCCCTCTCCTAGGCCACAGCCCCATATGCTGGTGCCTGGGACTGCAAAGTGGAGGCTTGTATCTTTCCCGGGCATCAGCCCTAGCTGGTGGTGCCTGGGACCATGGGGTGGGAAGCTTGTCCCTCTACCGGGCCACATCCTGGCTGGTTGCCATTCTTCTCTCATGAATTCATTTGTCCCTGGCTGGTCCCCATTCTTCTCTCCCCAGTGTTGAGTGTCTGAGCTGTTATGGCGTGATGGTGTGAGGGTGTGACAACCATTTGCATATTAGCTCTTTATTATATAGTATGTTATTTCATTTACTTCTTGCATTTGCTCTTGTTTTGAAGTCAGCTGACTTTATTTTAGTTGCCTATATTAATTTTTTTCTTTTTATTCAATTTATTAGATTGATATTCATTAATAAAATTACGTAAGTTTTGGGTGTACAATTCTATAATGCATCATTTGTGTATTGTGTTGTGTGTTCACCACCATAGTCAAGTTTCCTTCCATCACCATATATTAATTTATATTAACCTTAGGAGTTCTGCAGATTTATTACAGTGTTTAGGTACAGACTTTTTGGGGTGATGTGGACTTTTCATTCTGAAGATTCTCATATTCTGTAATCCTGGAAAATTATCACTCATTATCCTTAAAATATTGCCTCTTTTGTTTTTATTCTCCCCTTCAGAAATTGATATTCAGTTACTGTTGACTTTAGCATTATGTTATGGTATCTCTATTGATTAAGCCTCAGTACAAATATACAGTGGAATATTACTTGGTCATAAAAAAGGATAAAATCTTATTAATTGTGACAGCATGGATGGATCTAAATGGTATTATGGTAAGTGAAACAAGTCAGTCAGAGAAAGACAAATACTATATGATGAAAGAGGTGAAGAAACAAACTGACAGTTACATAAAGTACAGCATAGGGAATAAATCAATAATATTATAATAACTATGTATGATGCCAGGTGGGTACTGAAAATTTCAGGGGGGATATTTTGAAAGTATTTGATTAACTAGCCACTATGCTGTATACCTAAAAGCAATACAAATAATGTTGAAAATTATCAATAATTTTAAAAGTGTAATATGCTAATTAGACTGGACAGCTGAATGACCTTCCAGACAACCTCTTGGACAAAGCCGGGACTGCAAAGGCCGAGCCCTTTGCACTAATTCCGTGCATCAGGCCTCTAGTTGAAAAATAATTAAACTGATTTTAAAAAGAGACACAAATTATAGTTTTGATTTAACAGAGAACTGTATTTCTCACACAATAGAACTGCATTTTTTTCTCAAATAATAGTTTAGGAAGGGAGTGTAGCTTTAATCTACACAGTTGTCAGGGACACAGAATTTTTCCTCTTGTTATTCTGCCATTGATAAGGATGTTACTCTCGTTAGCATGTCTGGCAGGGGCAATGCTGGCTCATCAGTACCACATCCTTGTTCTGGCTTATGGGAAGAGATAAGAAGGTGCTGGAGAATAAGAAAAGTTTTTTCAAGGAAGTTATATGGAAGATGCTCAAAACTTAACCACATGGCCAGTAGCTACTTTCCCAACTAAAACTCATGTATATATGTGAGTATGTATGTGTGTGACTTTCATTATAAAGAAGAGGGGAGAAAGAATGCAGAGAGAGGTGATGGCAGAGCCATAGTCTATATGAAATGCTTATTATCTCATTTCTATGTTGTTCGTTTTTTTTTCTTTTCTTTTTTCTTTTTTTTTGTGGGTGTCCTTTATGTGTATTATTTCATTATGTAACAATTATTTTTATTGTGTGCTCCAATTTAACAAATAAATTCCTCTTCTGTGGAGGTCTCTGGACCTCCTGTTCTAGAAGTGTCTCTGAGAGCATAAGGTTTTGCTACTACTAAAATCCCAGAGAAGTGAAATATCACCCCAAATTTCGGTTGCTGGTGCCTTAGGTGGATATTGTTTCCTTCCCTGAGCTCCAGAAACAAGCATGAATATTTCTGCTTCTCTGGACCAAGAAATACAGCTTTTCTACCCTTTTACTAAGTAGATAAAGATACAACGTATTTTAAAGTAGGAACAATCATGCTTGGATAATATGTATAAACTAGTACCTTGGAAAAATCATGATATAGGATTACCTTCGCCCACCTCCCCCCCTTAAAGCCAAGATTTATAAAAGTTTTCAGTTCTAACTCCCTGCCTCACACATGCACAAATCTTTCAAAAATGTATTTGATGGGCAGATGTAACTTTTGAGGTTGGAAATGCCTGGAGCTGCTGGAGGGTGGAACCAAAGCCCCTGTCATAAAGATTATATGCAATGTCTATGACTAGATCAGATGCTCTGATTTTAAGAAAGTGAGATATCTAAATTGGACTCCAGGAAGTGCTCTGAAGCTTCTTCAGAAACTCTGTTCTTCCTGGAATCTGCACTTATATTTTTTAAGTATCATATTAATGCCATCAAATTATAAAACATTTTTACACAATAATTTCTTACTTAGACTCTCAGGATTTTTAATAATTTTAGAATATATATATATGTATATATATATATA
>NW_006287706.1:1437217-1437620 GCF_000327345.1 Myotis davidii
AATGCAAGGACAGCAACAATGTTTCAATTATAGAAGCCAAACAAACCCCAGATACCAGCCTTCAGCCCGTCACGGCCTCAGAGCTTGGGCTGGGCCTTAAAGCTGGAGCCAGCTCTCAGCTCCAGTGACAGCTATAGAAGGTAAATAAATCCCAGAATTAAAAAAAAGAAAAATAGGAGAGGCTGGGAGCTTCAGTTGCCCACCAGCCTGAAAAAGACCCTCAGTCCCTTACCTAGGCTGGCCAGGCACCCCAGTGGGGACCCCCACCCTGAAGGCAGTGTAACCAGCTGCAAACAGCCATCAACCTGTCATCAGGCTGGCCAGGCACCAAAGCGGGACCCCCACCCTGATCCAGGACACCCTTCAGGGCAAACTATCCGGCCCCCACCTGTGCAACAGGACT
>NW_006287706.1:1437696-1449833 GCF_000327345.1 Myotis davidii
TTCAAGGCAGCAAGCTCTGGCGTTAACCTATGCCGCCATCTTGGTTTCTCCCCTGCTTCAGAGAACTCTTGATAGATTCCTTTCCAAAGGCAATATATTCCATCTATATCCTATATAATAAAGAGGTAATATGCAAATTGACCATCACTCCAATGCACAAGATGGCCTCCACAAGATGGCCAGGAGGGAAGGGCAGTTGTGGTTGATCTGGCCTGCAGGAGAGGGCAGTTGGGAGGGACCAGGTCTGCAAGGGAGGGTAGTTAGGGGCAAACATTCTTGCAGGGGAGATATTAGGAGGTGATATAGCTGGCAGGTGGGAAAGCACTCACCCAGGGAGCCAGTAATTCTGGCTTGGGAGAGGGATGTCCGACTGCTCCTTTAGGCCTGATCCCATATGAAAGGTCCCAGATTGGAGCGGGTGCAGGCTGGGTTTAGGGACCCCCTCCCCTGTATGTATGAATTGCACCAGGCCTCTAGTATCCTATCTAATAAAAGAGTAATATGTAAATTAACCATCACTCCACAACAAAGATGGCGGTGCCCATAGTGGCTGGGGTGGGATGCTAGTGGCGTTGCTCTGGTAACGTGAGCACAGCATCCATCCCAGCTGCATGGAGGGAGAGGAGGGGAGGGGCCTCGGGCCAGAGTCTGGGGCAAGGGATGTTGGGCTCCTGGAGTCTGCCTCCATGCATGCCCAGCATCTGAGCCCCAGCCGGGTGAGGGGAGGGAAGTGGAAGAGAGGGACCTTGAGCTGGAGTCTGTGGCAAGAAACGCTGGGCTCACAGCGACGCATTCAGCTTTGGAAGTTATTTGCTAACCATCAGTAAGCAAATAACTTCTAAAGCTGATAATGTGTGCTCAACTGGGTGAAGAAAGGGGTAGGGAGGGGTGTTGGGCCTGAGTCTGCCCCCAGGCTGGTCACAGGGAGGGAAGGCGAGAGGCCTTGGGCCAGAGTCTGCATCCAGTATGCACGGAGGGAGGGGAAGGAAGGGGCCTCGGGCCGGAGTCTGAGGCGAGGGATGCTGTAATCATTGCAGGCTGGGCTGAGGGACCCCCCCACCCCCCATGCATGGATTTTGTGCATCAGGCCTCTAGTATTTCATAAAACTCTCAAAAGTAATGTAAGCTATAAAGGTAGTCACTGAATGGACTCTGAAATAATCCGATGAGGACTCTGATAACAAGAGTGTTCAAAAGGACACGCTATGAACAGGAGATCAAGGTTTACCCCAGTGCCGTATGAGATCTATAGATTTGAAAAAAAAAAAAAAATAGTGCAGTCTCTTCTGTAAGATATTACTCTGAAAATACTGACCTCAATGTTGGAAGAAAATGAGAAAACCAATTTCGAAAAATTCATGTGACTGCCTGCAAAGCCCATGTGTCCTAATTCCTTGATTCAACGATACGGTTAATGTAAAATCAACCATCGATATAACAGCTTCTTGAGAATTAAAGGAATCACCATAATAGATAGCAAGTATATCACCAAGTAGATAGCACCTGATTTCACAAATCCTGCAACATGAAAAGCAAAGTGGAAGATGCATTGTTCAAAGATGAACTTAGGCTGAATTAAGGAAAACTATGGGAGAAAACCAGAATGGTGAAAGTGGGAAATACATTAAATTTTCTCATTAAAGAGGGTACAGAAGCAGAAACAAAGACTGTGAAATGGATTATCCTGAAAAAAAAGTGTTTGGAAATATATTTTACTTAGAAATGATCATATAATAATCAAAAGTCAGAAAATAATTTAGTGAAAGAAATTTTTAAAATAGGGAAAACCCTATAATGCAGGGATATTGGAATATAACCGTAGTGCCAGCATATAAAATATTTTACAACGCAGATTTACTAATTCCAAACATATACAATACAATAACTTTTCAAATAAAATAAAATAATGCATGGAATGATTTAAGCCCATGGGCCAACAAAAATTTTACACAGAAAAAAATGACTTCATCACTTTTATCAATGCAAGATGAGATGAAGAATTCTAATTACCCTGAGAAAATACTAGTATACAAATAGAATTCTAGTGCATGTTCAGTCTTGAAGATACAAAATCTGCTTAATTATACTATGAACTGTTTTTGAGCAATACCAGATGCATAGTACATACCCTGGTATATATATTTCTATGATTTTTTGAAATTTAGGAAAATAAAAAGATTCTGCTCAGATCATTCAAGTGTGAACCAGGAAGATAAGTTTTTGTTTCAATGTATGGTAATTGAATTTTGACAACCATTTTCTTTCCTTTAGACTTATACAGTTTCATTTATTTTTATCCTAGTCTGGTGAATAGGTAACTCTCAATTGGTGTCTCACTTTTTCTTACAGTTAATTCTGTGGCCACTGCACAATGTGGTGAAATATGTGTTGTCTCCCAAACATTTTGTAAGGGGCCTTAATAAAACCATTTTCCCAATAAAAATAATTAATGACAATGATATTTTAAAATGTATCTTCAGGTATGCAAATATGTGTTAATTTGTTATAATTTATAGATTGCACTTTGAAATTTTGCCTGCAAAAATACTCTAATAATGTTTCTTGAATACGAATAAATCCAGATAAAGTCTGATGATATGCTCTTGTCTTTTTAAAAGAAATAATAATATAAAGTATATGAATAGGTAGTTACCATTTCACTTCCCTTTAGTCCTCAATTCTGTTGTCACACCAGCATTTCAACACATTTTCTTCCAAGGATATTTGACTCACAAAATAATAGGAGTCCCAGTTGCCTTCCTTCGATGTGGCATGCACCACAATTCAGCCTATATTCTGTGTCTCAGTCCTAAGAATAGTGAATTGTCTGACATCTTTGATGTCAGCACTGGGAGGGATATGTGCATGTGGGTGAGGGGTATGTGAGTGTATGCATTACCTGAGAGACAGAGGTTCAATGTTGAGATTCATTGAAGGCTTTCTTAATGCAATTGGGAATTGAATGTTTCCAGGTTACCATTTAGTGACATAGCTGTGCAGTTGAGAGGTGCCACACAGGCACTACTTGCTTTATTGAGTGTAAGTGCATTTGACCTTGTTGATTTAGATATTAGTTTGGAAATATGTAAGAGAGACAGATAATAAGTGAGAATAGCTTTGTAGTGACAGGGAAGGAATATGCAGAAGAGAGGAACTGTAAGAGACAGACTATTCAAAAAGATAAATTTACTAGAGGCCTGGAGCACAAAAATTTGTGCACTTGGCGGGGCAGGAGGGGCGCTCAGCCTGGCCTGTGCCCTCTCCCAGTCTGGGACCCCAAAAGGGATGACCACCTGCTGGCTTAGGCCCGCTCCCTGGGGGATTGGGCCTAAGATGGCAATCAGACATCCCTCTGGCAGCCCGGCAGCCCTCAGGGGATGTCCACTTGCCAGCGGGGAACAGGCCTAAACTGCAGTCGGACATCCTTAGCGCTACTGAGGAGGCAAGAGAGGCTCCCACCACCACTGCTGTACTGGCAGCCATCAGCCTGGCTTGTGGCTGAGCAGAGCTCCTCCCATGTGAGAGCTCCCTGACCACCAGAAGGCATTGAGTGTCTGCCCCCAGGTAGTCAGTGTGTGTCATAGAGACCAGTCATTCCGGGTGACTGAAGCTCCCAACTTCTCCTTTTTTTACATTCTTGGATTAATTTACCTTCTATGGCTGTCACTGGAGCTGATTGCCGGCTTTAGCTCTGAGGCTCTGCTCCAGCTCTGAGACCTCAGCTGCTGAAAGCAATTATCCTGGTTTGTTTGGGTTCTATAATTGTGACACTGTTGCGGTCCTGATCGCTCCAGTTCTGATGGCTGAAAGAAGGTTTCTGGGGTTTGTTTAGCTTCTATAATTGCAACATTGTTTCTTAGAGTGCAAGCTCAGAGGCCGGCAGAGGCAGCAGGGTATCCTTGGCTTCCTCCATCACTGGAGCAAGCAAGCCTCCTGTTCGCTTCAGCTGCGTGGCTGCCGGCCACCATCTTCGTTAGCAGTTAATTTGGATATCTTGCTGATTGCCCAATGGGAAGGGTAGCGAAGTTATGGTTAATTACCATGTTTCTCTACTATTAGATAGGACTAGTACCCCGGTGCACAAAAATTTGTGCACTTGGGGGTGAGGCTGAGGGGTGGGTCCAGACCCCTCAGCCCGACCTGCACCTTCTGTCATGTTCCTGGACCCCGGTCACTCCTGGCCTAGGCATAGGCCTACAGGCTTTGGGTGGCCTGGCTCCCGAGGCCCCATTTTATCAAGAGAACAAAGTTGCTGTTAGTTACAGCCCTCACTGAACCCAGTATAGTGCATCTGTGCATACAACTGCCTCATTCATGTGCCTGCTTCGCCCTACTGAATTACTAACATCTTGAGGACATAGCTCTGTCTTATCCTGCTTCTCCTTCAGTGCCTGGTCTGGTGCCAGGGACCTGAGAGGGTTTGCTGAGTGAGTGAATACTGAGTGAGCGAATGAGCGAATGAATGAGCGAGTAAGTGAATGAGCAAGCGGCTATGGGGTGCCCCGCTCCCGGCTGCCTGAAGCCCAACCTGGGTAAGTTCCAGCCCTGCTCCCAGAAGGCTGGTGCTCCTCTCCTGGCTGCATACTGAATTACTAACATCTTGAGGACATAGCTCTGTCTTATCCTGCTTCCACTTCAGTGCTTGGCCTGGTGCCAAGGATCTGAGAGGGTTTGGTGAGTGAGTGAATGAGTGAATGAGAGAGCAGCTACCAGTGGGGATAGGTCGCACTCTGCTCTGGGCTGCCTGACACAAACCCTGGGCAGTTCCTGCTCTGCTCCCAGCGGCCCCACTCCCCTCTCCCAGCTGCATAGTATGCTCAGGGCAAAGGCGGCCCGGGTGTGCGTGTTGGCAGATTGGTGCATTAGCACCCGCCAACCCGATATCCCCATGGGAAGGCCGTTTGTGGGCACAGCCAGTGGCTGATTGGTGCATTAGCACCTGCCAACCACGATCCCCGAGGGAGGGCCATTTGTGGGTGCAGCAGGTGGCTGATCGGTGCATTAGCACCTGCCAGCCTCAGATCCTTGAGGGAGGGCCATTTGTGGGCATGGCCATTGGCAGATTGGTGCATTAGCACCTGCCAACCCGGGATCCCCATGGGAGGGCCGTTTGTGGGCGTGTCTGGTGGCGGATTGCTGTGGTCCCGCCGGCTAGCCCTCAATCGGGTCCTATATGGGCACCTGCCACCTGGCCGCAGATAGCAGTCCTGGATGGCAGTGGGGCAGGCGAGATGGTGCTATCCTGCCCTGCCTGCAGTATGCAAATTAGCCACCATCTTTGTTGGCGGTTAACTGCCATCTTGGTTGGCAGTTAATTTGCATATCACTTTGATTAGCCAATGGGAAGTGTGTCGGAGGTGCGGTTAATTACCATGTTTGTCTATTATTAGATAGGATGAGAATATCTGAGTGACAGGAATTTATGTCAGAGAGAATTAGAATATGACAGGTATGTATTCTACCTGTCACAGGCTTCAGATCACAGAAAGGGAGTACATGTTTTTGACCGCATAAGGAGAAAGCAAAGGATAAAAAATATAAGGTGAGGGCAGAAAAAAGAAATGTTTTAGGGGTAGAAGAAGACAGGAACTAGAAGGAAAATTCAACTTTAGGAAATTCATTTTTATAATCATGGCTTTTCACACTAAAAGAGTACAAACAAAAAGAATGATTTGTTTTTTATGATAATAGTAAATAAGTTAAATTGTATGGGGAATTTTCAGGAAATATAATTTTAGCTGTGGCAAACAGTATTTTTCTCTCTATATTCATTTTCAATTACCCAGAATGATGGGAAGGTGCGATGGGAGCCAACGAAATTGAATTCCTATTTTTTTTTCAATCCTCATCTGATGACATCATCATTGATTTTTAGAGAGATGGGAAGGGAGAGAGAGAAAGGAAGAAACAACCATGTGAGAGAGATACGGGATCAAACCCACAACCTGGGAATTCACAGGTTGACCAGAAATCATAGCTTTGATCTTTTGATGCACCAGAGGATGCTGCAACCAACTGAGCCACAACAGCCAGGGCAAAAAAACTGAATTTCGTTCCAGTATTTACATACATAGTTGTAGCACTTGATTTTAAAAAGTAACATTCTGCTTTAGGTTTTCAGTGTGGAAGATCTTTAATGCCATTATTATACTGGCCTAGGAAATCAAATTCCATAAATGCTTGATGCCCTCTCTCAGTGCTCCTCGAAATTGCTTCTCTGTGCCAATGTTTCATGCAGCCTTACTATATATTTTCTTTTCTCGATTCCCCATTGTGTCTTCCACTCTTCAAGATCAAGGACTGTGTTTTATCCCCCACTACATTTTTGGTGGCTAAGAATTCATGAATGGAAGGAGAGGAAAATCTCATTTTAGGACATGGAAATGAAGGTTTTTGCCTTGGACTGTGAGATAGATTTGCCCAGAAAATGCTGGCCACACGTTGGATTTCCTGGTACAAAATCATCATTCCTAGATGCCTGTACACATCTCCCCTGCTGACTGAGGTCTCTGTCAGTTGTTTACACTTTTGACCAGTCCTCTGTTCACAAGCACAGGCAAATATGGAAGGCTTTTCCCTTCATAGTTTTAGAGATTGTATTATAATAACAATATCCAAGCTTTAATCTTCCAGGATTTATAAACAAACGTGTTTACAATTAAAAAGTGAGTAAAGCTAAGAGTGAATTTATCGTATTAATGAGACATAAACTCCTTTTTTTTCATGATTTTTATACATGAGTAAAGATAAATATATGCTAAGGATTTATTAACCTGCAGCCTCTATGAAATATTATATATCTATACATTCAACAAATTATATTTTGACAGCATAGTATGTGCCAGGTAACTTCTAGGAGGTTTTAGTATACGGCAATGAAAATAATAAGTTGCTCATCTATGAAGAAAAAAAAAAGATAAACATTTAGAAGACTACTATATTTTTTGTTTAAATTGAGAAATAATATTTACTATGTCCTATAATTATAGACCATGATGTTTATTTTAATATATAATAAAAGAAAAAAAAAACTAAGTACCTTCCATGATTTTTATTTTTTGTGAGTAGCATAATCAATTAACAGAATTTTTAGAGAACAAAGTCATGATTTTTAAATGATAATGTAAAAATGGTTTAATTAAAGGTTTTGGCGGTGCCAGGAGGTGGAAAGCTAGGTCATTAGGCTCCTTTGTTACTAAGGAAGCAATGAAACTATCAAGACCTTTTTCATTATATAGTATAATAGCTCAAGTTGAACCACTGCAAAAACAATTATAGATCGCTAAGAAAGTAAAAAGGCAAGACAAGAAAAATCATTTGGTCATAGCTACAAATTTTGCCGAGTGATTATCATATTTAAGATATGGTATCCTAAGGCAATATTACTAAAGCAAATCACTACTGAAAGCATCTTTGGTATCTGAAAATCAAATCTCAGCTCAATTTAAAATTTATATTTAGTGCAGTGACTTGCACAATGGATTTCCTTGGGCCATGTGGTGTAGCAGTTGCAGGGCTGTGCACTGAGTAATGTACTAATCAATTTTATATGGATGCCACTACTCTTCATTTTGTCAGTTTCCTGCTTGGTATTACTTCTCTAAGCTTATTCTGGAATGTGGTCATGTCAGTCATATTTAATGCCAGACATGTTTATTTTATTACTTAAAAAGAATAGGTGTCCCTTTTAAAAGACAAGCAAATTCTTATGCAAATATCATCTGACTTTAGGACTTTCTCTTTTCTTTTTCTTCTATCTTCTTTCTTTTCTTTCACTCTCTCCTTTCTTTCTTCTCTCTAATTTTTCTTCTTTTCCTATTCTTCTCTTTTTTTATTAGCATTTTCAGTATCAGTCTCAGTAATCACTGTCACTCTATCTTCTTTTACCATTTCAACTATAGTTTAGATTTATCATAGAAGGCCTCAAAAGATTTTGTGCCCTTACTTTGTCTACTCTAATATAGTATTCACCATCTCTATATGTGTACCTAAAGATTTTCACTTTAAATTTTTTACTCTATTTACTGGAGGAAACAAACCATCTTTCATGCCCCTATCATTCTTTGCAATAAGTAAAATGTTGGCTCCCCGAGAAAAAAACTAGCCTTTAAGTATGCATGTCATTAATATAACCTATACTAATAAAAAGGCAATATGCTAATTAGACCAGAGGTCTTGTGGACATTCGTCTTGACAAAGCCAGGCGAAGCCGTCTGTGGTCCCAGATACCTGCGGTTGGCCAGAGGGAGGGAAGCCTGGGTCCCTTGTGCAGGGTCCAAGGCAGAGGTGGTTAGGGGTGATTGGGCAGGCAGGGAAGCAGTTAGGAGTGATCAGGCTGGCAGGCAGAAGGGTTAGTGGCAATCAGCAGGCAGGCAAAGTGGTTAAGGGGGAATCAGGCTGGCAGGCAGGCAGACAAGCATTTAGGAGCCAGCCGTCGAGAAGTGAAGAAAAGCCTGCAGTCTCCAGAAGTGGGAACGGGCAAGGAAGCAGATTCTCTCCTACAACCTCAAAAGGGAAGCAGCCCTGTCAACACCTTGATTTTAGACCCATGAAGCTCTGTCGGGCATCTGACCTACATAACTGTAAGGTAATAATTGTTTTTGTTGTTTTAAGCCTGTAAGTTTATTGTAATTTGTTACAGCAGAAATAGAAAAGTAACACCTCAAGAAGAAAAATAAAGAGGAGAAATTGAAATTTACTGCCAGCTTTCACCATCAAATCTGACTCACAAAAATAAGAAAAGAAATATTACATATGTGTAAATATTATGTTGCCAACTCACAGCTATTTTATAATTCCTGTCAAAAGGAGTCATCACCATATGTAAAAGCCTCACTTGATGTTGAATCACACAAATATAACTCCTCAGGGCCATCAACTCTAAATGTTTAAGTTAAGTGTGTGTGGATCTATTGAAAAGAAAAATTGTCCACAGCAAATAAAAGGTGTTGTGCCTATGTACCCTGAAAGGATTTGCAATAGAAGGTTAAACCTCCTGGAGCTGGGGCCAATTATACCGGAACTGGGACAAGGCTCAGCCTGACTCAGCTCACGGGGGTCAGCATCCTGACTGACCTCCATCAAGTCAGAAAGCAACATTGGGGAGCTTTTTACTGCTTGACTATCAACTGCAGAGAGCAAAGCAATATCCAGTAAGGCCATATAATGAGAAGATTTTGTTACATGGATAGAACTACAGAAATCCTGTGTTTATAGTGGACACATCCAATTCTCAGCAAGCGAAGCTTTTAGTTACCACCCTCCTAAGTGTAACAGAAAAGTGAAATACGCTGCACTTCTCCACAATCTGTCTTTTCTTCCTGTCAGGTTCTGCCTAAAATACAGCCTAGTGACTGAAGTTAAACTACATCCAGGTGCTAGTACTGGCACAGGGCTAAAGGTAATAAAGCTCTACCTGGAGCAGGGCTGCTGAGCAGCAGATGGAGAGCGATTCTATGCGGCTCCCGGCACATGCTGCTTCATATCCAACACCCCACATCCCGCAAGCCTGAGCTGGAAATGAGAGGCATATTTGCTTAGGCCTCAATGCATTTGCCCATAAACTGTTTAAGAAGAAGAAAATATCTCTGAGAAAAATGAGCTTTGAGACAATTCCATCCTATACATGATGGACTATTTATCACACATTTTACACAATTTCTTGTTTCACTTTTTATGAAAAAATTTAACATTTACCTCATCAAAATCCATTTTTATGTTTCACTTTAATCAAGCGTGGTGCCTGATAGAACCACATCCTTAAGAGCAGAGAAGGGCCGCTCAGTGTCACTCTGCTGATCCTCTCCAGCAAGACACAGCTTAACTATTTTTTCAAAAGCAGAGAAAGAGAGTCCATAGAAATGTTTTTGCTTTTTTTCCTCTTTTTTTTTCTTTCTTTACAAGGATGAAATAGAAGTGTTCCTCTCCTGGGAAAAAGTAATATTGTTAAACTCCCTCACAGAAGAACACAAACACTTTATTCTTTGAAAAGAATACTAGATAATGGCTTAAGTTTAGGTGTTTATTCTATACTATTTATGAGTCCACATGGGGCCTTGAGCCAATTTCAAGTACATGCAAGGAAGGTATAACCTTGTAGACTCTGTTAACTCAGCAGCCTTCCTAAGTGGCCCCAGGGGTTCGCTAGTCCATGCACTCTTCATATCAACGCTTGCATCAACATAACAGTTATTACTCTGTACCATTGGGGACAATTTCTCCTCATTTGAAAACTTTCTTTCAGGTGACTAGGGAATGAAAAATTTGTGCACACACTCACAAGGAATATATATATAATAGAAATCACTCAGCATGGGATTGCAATTTAGAGATGCATTATTTAATGAGGAAGGGGTAGCCTTCAAGATACAGGAGAGTTAAACATCTCTTAGTTATAATAATTTTTAGGAGGGCAATTAGATATACATGAAATCTGTAAACCTCTGAAAATATAATATATACCCAGTTATACTGCACAAGCACAAAATCAGTGAATTTTTGTATAAAGTAACTCAGCACATGAAAGAAAATATATCATTTCACAGAAAATTGATCTTTAGTTCATGATATAACCAAAGGCTAGAATATTTTTTCAGGCAAAAATGTTAGCAATGATTCTTTTCAGTATATATATTTTTTTCCACTACTCAATGGCAGTAGAAAATACAATTGCATTTCATTTAATGTATAGCTAAATTTGGAACAAGAATAAATAAAAAGTATTTAAAATTAAAATGATGCACTTATCAATGAGCAAAAACACAACATTTAGATTGCTAAGGAAAACCATCCAGTGGAATTATTTGTTCTTTTTGTCCAGAGAGACCTTGCATGTAATAAAAACGGTGAAACATATATATACTAGAGGCCCAGTGCATGAATTCTTATACATGTTGGGTCCCTCAACTTGGCTGGCAGTTAGGGCCGATCAGGGCCATCTCGCCCAGTCCCTATTGGGGTGATTGGGGTTGGCCAGCCAGGCAGAGGGACCGTGGGAAGTTGGCCTGCCATGGGAGGTTGGCTGTGGGAGCACAATGACCACCAGGGAGCAGCTCCTGCATCGAGTATCTGCACTTGGTGGTCAGTGCACGTCATAGTGACTGGTCGACTGGTCGTTTGGTCATAACGGTCACTTAAGCTTTCATATTTATTTATTTAAAAGCTTTATATTTTTAAAGCAGTTAGGTTCACCGTAAAATTGAGAGGACTGTAATTATTTTTATAATAATCACGGGTATATGAAAAACAAACAAGTAAAAAAATATAATAATGTCTTTCTGACTATGGTTTTCCTCATCTAGAAAATCAAATCTACTTGGACTCATTAATATATAATTTTTGGCATGCAAAAATGTTTTAGTTTCAATATATGAAAATATCTGAGTCCAGTTTGGCTCAGTGGATAGAGCGTCGGCCTGGAGACTAAAGGGTCCCGGGTTCAATTCCAGTCAAGGGCACATGCCTTGGTTTCAGGCTCCTCCCAGGCCCAGGCCCAGACCCTGGTCAGGGCATGTGCAGCAGGCAATCAGTCAATGCATTGCTCTCATATCAATGTTTTCTCTGTCGTTCCCTGTCTCTCCACTCTCTCTAAAAGATCAATGGAAAAATATCCTCAGGTGAAGATTAACAAAAAAAAAAAAAAAGAAAAAGAAAAAATAAAATCTACACTCCTTTCCTCTTTTCTTTTCCTCTTTTTATTTTAACCAATTGAAATTTTTCTCCAAGTAGCATAATTAATCTTGCCAGCTGAAATAAATAAACTGTATATTTTCTAGTGCTTATGAGGTATAATGACCTCTTGTCAGGGAGCTGTTTTTCCCCTGTCATATGTATACACACAATTTAGGCAGTTTGAAATTTAATGTTGGATTTAAAATATTAGATGCTAAAAGTCATTATAAATTCATATCACTATTCAAATTTATTTATTGTCAGGGCCACATGTAATAGAATATTAAAAAATAAGAAGTTAGTTACAAAGATAAAAATATTGCAAAATGACAGTTGGTTTGTTCACTAATGGTACAGGTTTTTATACTAGGGTGGAGGAAAACTGAGAAGAGAGGTCTTCTAATGATGGCCAGGTATTTTTTTTTTTTTTCAAGTGAGTTGCTGGTGTGAATGCAGGCTGGTGCAGG